>NC_044905.1:28591037-28745180 GCF_001633185.2 Quercus lobata | reverse complement strand
AGCCCTAGCCTACAAGAGGCTTCCATAAATCTATGGGCCAAAAAAATTCTGTTTTTTCCCTCACTAGCTAGTCACTACCTTCATTGTTTGTGATGGGTAAAAAATTGTGCAACATTTGGGCCTGACGGATTCGTAATCATAGGTCGCCATTAAGCAGGGGCCCAAGGCTTAGCCTCGCTTAAAATGCTTGATACGCACGTTTAAAATCCAAGGGAATCCCAGAGAATCAGGAGGGCAATTCTAGAAGATCCACCTTAATGAAGAGACTCGCTCTACAAGGAAATATTTGCCCATCACGTTTGGGATTTCAGAGTCCTAGGAGGAAAAGACTTCTAGTCCAAGGTGGAAAGACCGACTTTCTTCTACTATAAAAGCTTGAATACTCTCGCAAATCAAGGTACGCAAAAAACACCCTCTCTAGCACTCTAAAGTTGAGAACAATACTAACTTGATCGTCAGAGGGTATTTGGTCGACACCACACTGGTGCCCATGGCGAGATCACTTTGTTTTTCTTTGCAGGTTGCTAGTTGCGGCGAGCGTGGACTGTGCGGCTCACTGGTGATTTCACGGCATCATCAGTTGGCGCCGTCTGTGGGAAACGCGAGAAAGATTATCGCCTCCCGGACGTAAGAGTTGCATGGTACTCACTCGTTCAATGGCCACCACCAGCAACGCCCAAGGAGACGAACCGCCAAGATCTACCGCACTGGAAAGGCAGGTCCAGACCCTCATGACGGCAGTCGAACGACTCACAAAGCAGAATCATGATTTGGAGGAACAACTACGTCAAAGGGATGTAGGACCTAACCCTCAGGAACGAAACCAGGAAGGTGACAGTGCCGAGCGAAGGGAGCGGGAGAATCCAGAGGACAGCAACATCCCAAGCCGACAGGAGCGGCAAAACGAGAGCCTTCCGTCTCTCACGGATCCTGCCCCCCCACCTATCATTGTGGAGATGCAAGTGATGAAGGAACAGATGGAGGTCATGATGAATGCCCTCAAGGGGCGGGTATCCTCCAACCTCGACGATTTAGTGAACAGGATCGACTCACCATTCACCGCGTCCGTCAACTCATTCCCCCTGCCACCGAAGTTCCGAATGCCTCAGATCGAAAGTTACGATGGGGTCAAGGACCCCCTCAATCATCTAGAGACCTTCAAGACCCTGATGCACCTTCAGGGGGTACCTGACGAGATCATGTGCAAGGCATTCCCGACCACACTGAAGGGACCTACGAGGGTTTGGTTCAGTAGACTGACACCGAACTCCATCAATACTTTCAAGGAGTTGAGCGCCCAGTTCACCTCCCACTTCATTGGCGAACATCGGTATAAGAGGTCCACCGCGTGCTTGATGAGCATCAAGCAGCGAGAAGACGAGACGTTGCGAGCCTACATAACCCGTTTCAACAAAGAAGCCCTTTCGATCGACGAAGCGGACGATAAGATATTGGTGGCCGCGTTTACAAGTGGGCTGCAGAAAGGAAAGTTCTTGTTTTCCTTGTACAAGAACGACCCGAAGACCATGGCGGATGTACTCTACAGGGCTACCAAGTATATGAATGCAGAAGACGCACTGTTGGCCCGCGAAGAGAAACCTAAGAAGAGGGAGAGGCAGGAGGATATGCGATAAGATAGGGGGCGAAAGGTCGCTAGAACCGGGGATCAGCGTGATGAAAGGCGCTTCAGACCCCCCACAGGAAGATTCACCAATTTCACCCCATTAACAGCCCCAATCGACCAAGTACTGATGCAAATCAAAGATGAAGGAGCATTGACATTCCCAGGGAAGTTGAAAGGAGATCCCAACAAAAGACCGAGGGACAAGTATTGTCGCTTTCACCGGGACCACGGGCATGACACTGCCAACTGCTATGACCTGAAGCAGCAAATTGAGGCACTGATCAGACAGGGAAAGTTACAAAGGTTCGTCAACAGGGAAAAGACCGACAAACCGGAAGAGCAGACCCCACGACGGGAGAACGAACGCCCCAGACCACCAATAGGGGACATTCGGATGATAATAGGGGGCACAGTTACAGCCGGGTCTTCCAAAAAGGCCCGCAAAACCTACCTTAGGACGGTCCATAGCGTCCAACTCACGGAATCCGTACCGAAGATGCCACGAATAGGTAACCCCGTCATACACTTTTCAGAGGATGATGCTCGGAGACTTCACCATCCTCATGACGATGCGCTGGTGGTCAGCCTACAGATGGGAGATTATAATATGCATCGGGTACTCGTCGACAACGGCAGCTCAGCGGACATCCTGTACTATCCAGCATTCCAGCAGATGAGAATTGGCAGGGAACTATTGTCCCCAATGAACGCCCCACTCGTAGGATTTGGGGGCGCAAAGATATTCCCTTTGGGCGCAATAACTCTAACAGTGACAGCAGGTGACTATCCTCAGCAAATCACCAAGGAAGTAACATTTCTCGTAGTCGACTGCTCGTCCTCCTACAACGCCATCCTTGGCCGACCAACACTCAATTCCTGGAAGGCGGTAACTTTCACGTACCACCTAATGATTAAATTCCCGATGGAGTACGGAGTAGGAGAGCTGCGGGGAAATCAAGTTGCTGCTCGAGAGTGCTATATTACCATGATAGAAATGGAGGATCAACAGCAGATGATGTGTATCGGGAAACAGAAAGTAACGGCAGAGCCAGTTGAAGAGCTAGAAGAAGTAAGGCTGGATGATGCACGGCCTGAACGGACAACCAAAATCGGCACGCTAGCCAGTTGGCCGGTGCAACAAACGATCACGACTTTCCTAAAAAGTAACCAAGACGTCTTCGCGTGGAACCATGAAGACATGCCGGGTATTGACCCATCAGTCATGGTCCACAGGTTGAATGTGTCACCCTCTTTTCCTCCAGTTAGGCAAAAGAAACGAGCCTTCGCCCAGGAGCGGGATAAGGCCATAGCCGAGGAAGTTCAGAAGTTACTAGGGGCAGGCTTCATCAGAGAGGTGTATTATCCCGACTGGCTGGCGAACGTCGTTATGGTGAAGAAGGCAAACGGGAATTGGCGGATGTGTGTAGACTTCACAGACCTCAACAGAGCTTGCCCCAAAGACAGCTACCCGCTCCCACGGATAGATACCCTGGTGGATTCAACTGCAAGACATCAGCTCCTAAGCTTCATGGACGCCTTCTCGGGCTACAACCAAATCCGGATGGACGTATCTGATCAAGAAAAAACCTCCTTCGTCACCAGCCAGGGATTATTCTGCTACAAGGTAATGCCCTTCGGACTCAAGAACGCTGGAGCAACGTACCAGAGGCTAATGAACAAGATGTTTGCACATCAGATAGGCAGGAACGTTCAGGTTTACGTTGACGACATGTTAGTCAAAAGCCTGCGCGAAAAAGATCATCTAGACGACCTCCGAGAAACGTTCAACACACTTCGGTCATTCAACATGAAGCTAAATCCGAGCAAGTGTGCGTTTGGGGTCACAGCGGGAAAGTTCCTGGGTTTTATGGTGTCCCAGAGAGGAATAGAAGTCAACCCGGAGAAGGTACGGGCCATAATGGAGTTAGAACCCCCGAGGACGGTCAAGGAAGTCTAGAGTTTAAATGGAAAGATTGCGGCCCTAAACAGATTCGTCTTAAGGGCGACGGACAGGTGCTTGCCATTCTTCCGAACCCTAAGAAAGTCATTTGAGTGGACGGATGAATGCCAAGCGGCCTTCAACGACTTAAAGGCGTATCTCTCATCTCCTCCATTACTCAGTCCATCCGTGCAAGGTGAAGAACTCTACCTTTACTTAGCAGTCTCGCATGCCGCAGTAAGCGCAGCTTTAGTAAGGGAGGAGGAAGGGATACAAAAACCTGTCTATTTTACCAGCCGTACACTCCGTGGTGCAGAGGAGAGGTACCCCCAGATGGAGAAGTGGGCTTTCGCATTAGTAATAGCTGCGCGGAGACTTAAGCCGTACTTCCAGGCACACACAATCATTGTCGTAACAGACAAGCCACTAAGGAAAGCTATGAACAGCCCAGAAGCAGCAGGAAGAATGGCTTTGTGGGCAATAGAGCTAAGCGAGTTCGACATTCAGTACCGCCCACGGACGGCCATGAAAGGACAGGCAGTAGCTGACTTCATCGCCGAATTTACACTCGGGGGGGGGGGGGACCAATTGGAAGAAGTAAGGGAACAATGGAAAATCTACACAGACGGGTCCTCAAACAGGCGAGCCGGAGGAGCTGGAGTCGTAATAAAAACTCCGCGGGGAGACACGATATGATGCATGATCCGCCTGGATTTTCCAATAACCAACAACGAGGCAGAGTATGAGGCCTTGGTGGCAGGACTAGACCTCGCAAAGGCCGCGGGAGCGGAGAACGTAATTGTCCATTGCGATTCGCAAGTAGTAACGAGTCAGATCAATGGTGACTACGAGTGCAAGAACGATAGAATGAAGAAATACTTAGAAGAAGTGAAGTACCGGATCAACAGTATTGAAGTCGAATTCGTTCAAATCCCGAGGGAGGAGAACGGGTGGGCTGACCAACTAGCAAAGTCTGCATCAGCCGAGTTCGTAGTGGTCCCCGAACAGGTATTGTCTTTCGTGCAAACATCCTCATTAATCGATAACGAAACAAACATGTAGGTTGAGGACTTTGAGTGTGACTGGACTGCGCCATTGATCGCCTACCTAAAGGCCGGGGTGTTACCGGATGAGAAAGGTGCCGCCAGAAAATTGAAGGTCCAGGCATCACGGTTCGTGCTGATAAAAGACATCTTGTATAAAAGAGGTTTTTCTCGACCATACCTGAGGTGTTTGTGCAAAGAAGAGGCGAACTATGTAATGAGAGAGGTGCACGAGGGTATCTGCGGAAACCACTCGGGGGCGCGATCACTGGTACATAAACTGATCCGTGCAGGGTACTACTGGCCTACAATGATGAAGGATGCGCAAGCCTATGTCCAATCTTGCGACAAATGCCAGAGGTTCAGCAATTTCATCATGCAGCCGTCCGAAGAGCTGACACCTATGACGGCACCCTGGCCGTTTGCGCAATGGGGACTTGACATTATGGGCCCCTTTCCTACAGCAGTCAGGCAGTTAAAATTCCTGGTCGTCGGCATAGACTACATCACCAAGTGGGCCGAGGCGGAAGCTTTAGCCACAATCACGGAGAAAAATATCCGAAGTTGTCTGGAGAAACATCATATGCAGGTACGGGATACCCAGGGTACTGGTCTCTGACAACGGCAAACAGTTCGACAACAATGCTTTCAGAGACTTCTGCACAGAGCTAGGGATCAGGAATCATTACTCGTCACCCGCACACCCACAGGCGAACGGGCAGGTAGAGGTCACAAACCGGTCTCTACTCAAGATAATCAAGACCTGTCTTGAAGGAGCAAAAGGCATATGGCCAGACGAACTACCTAGTGTCCTATGGGCATACCGGACCACAGCAAGAACACCCACTGGAGAAACACCTTTCCGACTTGCGTATGGGATAGAAGCTGTCATTCTTGCAGAAGTGGGGATCACCAGCTACCGGGTGGAGAGCTACGACGAAGATGTAAACAAAGAAGCTATGCGCCTCCAACTTGATCTACTGGACGAAGTCAGAACAACGGCCGAGCAAAGGCTAGCACGCTATCAGAATCTCATGGCGAGACATTACAACAACAAAGTAAGGCATAGGGACTTTGGGGTCGGGGACCTAGTGCTGCGGAAAGTAATGGGTGTCGCCAGAGACCCCTCACAAGGAAAACTCGGCCCCAACTGGGAAGGACCCTACAGGATCATATCATGGCAAAGGAAGGGCACCTACCATCTCGAGATATTGGATGGACGAAAGCTGCAGCACCCATGGAACTCAGAGCATTTTCAGAAATACTACCCGTAGAAAGAAGAAGAATATGAGAGAGATTTTCAATTTTCCCTATTTATTTTTCTGTTAACTGTTACTACGTTTTCTCCAACTTTTGATACAATCTTTTTGTGCCTTTTTAAGCCCAAGGGGGCAGGCACTTGTTTTTTCAAGTATTCACAGACAATTTAATTTTTCGCATGGATATGGATATGCTACAAGGAACATGTCCACAAAGTGGACGGATCACCACGACGGTAAAACAACTGTCCGCAAAGCGGACGGATCACCGAAGCGGTGAAAATTTTTTACAAGTCCATAAAATGGACAGTGCTATTAAAGGTGATATAACGGCCACAAAATGGACGGATAACCACGACGGTAAAAGAACTGTCCGCAAAGCGGACGGATAACCGAAGCGGTGAAATTTTTTTTACAAGTCCATAAAATGGACGGTGCTTTTAATGGTGATATAACCGCCACAAAGTGGACGGATCACCACGACGGTAAAAAGAACTGTCCGCAAAGAGGACGGACCACCGAAACGGTGAAAATTTTTTACAAGTCCATAAAATGGACGGTGCTATTAAAGGTGATATAACGGCCACAAAGTGGACGGATAACCACGACGGTAAAAAAACGGTGAAAATTTTTTACAAGTGCATAAAATGGACGGTACTTTTAATGGTGATATAACCGCCACAAGTGGACGGATAACCACGACGGTAAAAGAACTGTCCGCAAAGAGGACGGACCACCGAAACGGTTAAAATTTTTACGAGTCCATAAAATGGACGGCCATATTAATGGTAAACCACCACAGAGTGGACGGATAGTATATATATGAGTCCACCTAAATAGACGGGTCCAATTAGAAGTGAGATAACTACCACAAAGTGGACGGATGCCCATGGTAGATAAAAGCTTTTCTACAAAGTGGACGGATAATAAAACCAATGCAACCCATTCGCATGTTCCTAGATCGGACGGACCCTTCCAAAGGTAAGTTCGTCCAAATTAACAACTCCCATACAGAGACGGAGAGAAAAATCCTTACGGATGCAAATGCTCAATCAACAACAAAAATATGCATAAACATTGTTCAATATGAAGGCTGACATAAAACAAAGATAAAAGTTTAAAGTGCGCATTGACGGATAGGTCTACCATAAAACTGCTTAAAACATACAAAAAGGAACAAACCGTCCCCAAAATACAAAAATTACAAGAGATCAATCAACTTTCTTAGGGTCAGCAACCGGAGCCTCCTTCGGCATAGCTGACTCTCCGTCACCCTGAGCCGTTTCATCTCCGAAGAGGTCCTTCGTATTTTCGGAAGCAACGGGAATAGCAGAAGTCTGGCCTTGGTCGTCAACTTTGATCATTGACACATCCAGCTCGGGATAGATCTTTTTGATCTGGCGAAGCGAGTCGTCAAAGCCTTGCAGAAAAGAGTCCGCCAGCTCGCTTAACAAGGAGTCTGAGTCACGGTACTCCTAGATGGCTACCTCTTTAGCTAGACGGATCTCTTCCTTCAGTGCTTGGATCTCCTTCTCCTTCTTCTCCAAGACCGACGACGCCTCGTCCGTCTTCTACTCCAGCTCTTTCCTTGCTTGCTCAGAGAGCTCCAGCTTCTTCTCCATATTGGACTTCCATTTATGGAGTTGACCAAGCTCTTCCTCCGTCTGTTCCACCTTTGCACACACCCGGTCCAAAGTATTCTCACGATTGAGACATCGATCCAATAATCCCTTCATCATGACCAATGACTACAAAACGAAAAGAGAGCCCGTCACGTAATAAATAAAAAGAAAAAACAACATAATTGACGGGCATAACTTACTTGAGCAACAGCAAAGAGGCCCGTCTCTCCCATAGCCTCCGTTGAATGGTTTCCTAGGTCCTCATAATCTTCCGCCGTGATAATAGACGACAGTTTCTCCAATGCAAACTTGGAGTCGTCACGGAGGAGGGGAGGAGGTCTCTCTTGTTTTGAGTCCGGGGCCTTCATAAAACCCTTCCCCGTCCCATGCTTAGCTGGGGTGACGGTCTTGGCACCCTCAGCCATCAAGCCAACAACTGGTTCAAGAGAGATCTTGGGTTGTTTAAACGGACGGTCAGATTTTGTTGTCGGCTACCTCTTCGAGGCTGGAGCCGACCCCTTTGGAACCACCTCGCCGGATTCCTTCTTCTTGACGGCTTGAGATTTAATCAAAGCTCTCCTTTTTGTGTCTTCCATCTCTGCAAATAGTGACGGATGAAATTAAACTAAATAAAGTTAAATAAATGGCAAAGTAAAATCGACGGGCTTACGTCTATGAACTCGCTCGTCGTATCTAATAGCCTCTTGAGTGGGCTCAGGACCGTCACAGTACCAATGTATGGTCTTCGGGTTAACCAACTTAGCCCAGGTCCTTTCCTCCGACTTAGTTTTTCTGCAAATCTTTTCAAGGAAACTGAATTCTTCAAGGCTAACTTGCGGACGCCGTCTACCTGCAGAGAAAGACGATCAAAATATACACATAAAAATGGACGGGTATGAAAAGTATTACGAAAATGGGACGGGTGCATACACGATTGATTTATCACTCCCCAGGTTGTGTCAACAGGCATGTACTCCGTCTCCCCTGGACGGTTCATCCATCTGTCACCCTCCAGGAAGAAGTAACGACTCTTCCAGTCTCTATTTGAGTCTGGGGTCTCAAAGATAACCTTCAACAAGGGGCTTCGACTAGCAAAACTATACATCCCCCTTGATCTATCGATCTCGTCTGGACGGTAACAGTGAAGAAACTCACGAACCGTCAATCTCCTTTCTCCATTCGACATTGCACCATAGAGAATCTCCATTGCTATGAAGACCCTCCAAGCGTTTGGAGATATCTAGATGACGGACAATCCCAAATAGTGCAAGAGTTCCCTATGAAGTGTGGAGAGCGGGAACCGAAGTCCTGCCTTCAACACCTGCTCGTATACTCCAACACCTTCTACCCCTTCATAGTAACATTTCTCCGACACATAGGGTAGACGGATGGAAATGTAGTCCGAAATTTGGAAGTTGGTTCTAAAAGTGCTGAAATGTCTCTCCCTGATGACGGATGTGAACCTATGCACTGTCCACTCTGGTAACATGATGAACTGCCTTAGTCCATCAGCACCTACAACGGACTCCAGTGCCTGATTCCCGTCGTCATCAGAACCCTCTATTTCAACTATCTCCATATCCTCATTTGTTGAGGATGAAGAAGAGGCAGACTGACTCCTATCTTCGCCGGGACTCTCTTGGTCTTTTTGACCGGACGGGTATACATCCTCGTATTTCGTCCCGTCACGAACCACCGACTGGTTACTTGATGCACTAGACATTTCCTACAATTGACGATGAAACCTAAGACTGACGGGTTTAAAAGTATTGACGGGTGTAGTAAGCCTAACAAAAATGCAAGGACGGAAATGTAACTTGACTATGATATTAAAGCAAGTACTTACCACACTTGGTAAAGGATAGTTGACGGTTGATGTGACCTGCGAATACTAGTCCTCGACGGAGTGCTCTGACAAGGGTGACGACTTCGCTCTGACAAACGATTTTTGGTTGATGATAGTAGAAATGGAAGAGTGATGCGCTTTATATATATGGGAGATGCACGGAAGACGAAGCGACGCTTCGATCCGATACAACGCCCATTCAGAGATTGACACGTGGCATACCCAATAAATGTTGACAACCTGTCAGCACGCATCAACAGATTGTACCCTTCGTGGAACCGTCAACTTGATGAATCTTCAGTTGACGGGTTGATCCATCTGGAACCGTCATCATTATGAACCTTAATCGTCATCCCCCAAATTTTTCTAACCGTCACCCTAATGCTCCATCCATTAAAAAATGACGGACCATAGGGTGAAGGGGGCAATTGATGGGTTAAAAATTGTGCAACATTTGGGCCTGACGGATTCGTAATCATGGGCCGCCATTAAGCAGGGGCCCAAGGCTTAGCCTTGCTTAAAATGCTTGATACGCACGTTTAAAATCCAAGGGAATCCCAGAGAATCAGGAGGGTAATTCTAGAAGATCCACCTTAATGAAGAGACTCGCTCTACAAGGAAATATTTGCCCATCACGTTTGGGATTTCAGAGTCCTAGGAGGAAAAGACTTCTAGTCCAAGGTGGAAAGACCGACTTTCTTCTACTATAAAAGCTTGAATACTCTCGCAAATCAAGGTACGCAAAAAACACCCTCTCTAGCATTCTAGAGTTGAGAACAATACTAACTTGATCGTCGGAGGGTATTTGGTCGACACCACACTGGTGCCCACGGCGAGATCACTTTCTTTTTCTTTGCAGGTTGCTAGTTGCGGCGAGCGTGGACTATGCGGCTCACTGGTGATTTCACGGCATCATCAGTTTGTAAAAGAGAGAGCTAAGTTGGTGACTATCAAAATCAGAGGTTTTTATTTTTTTGGTCTTAAGAGAGAGAGACCTTTAATAACTTCCTACCTCCATAGCTGATTTTCTAGCATTGTAGATAGAGCTGAACAACAGGGCTTCCAAGATATCATATAAAAATTACATACCAATGAAATCCAACCCCTATTTTTTGTTCATATAATAAATAGAGTTACAACCAGACTCATTAGTCTGGATGGTACCTACCCATGCACTAAGTGCATGGGGTATGGGTGGACTCGGGAAGGTTGGAGTGAAGTATATTAAGTAATTATATATTTCTAAACTACTTTAAATCTATATATAAAATAAATTGAGTTCCTCCTACCCTCACCCTCTCATTTGGTTTGGGTGGCCACTATATGGGAAAAAAAATACTTGGTTGGAGACAAAAGTTTCAATATTTCTGGTTTTTTAGATATAATAAATAGCATGTTGAATGCATTCAACCTAATTTAACAGAAAAAGTCAAAAATTGAGAGAGAGAACCAACTAAATCACTCTTGGTTGATTGGGTTGTTTACAAAATCTTTGAAATTTAGAGGACATATGGACAAAGTCTCTCCACGCCATTGTTCTCAATATGTCGGACTCAGTTTCATAGAGTTGCATTTAATCAAATTAATCTAAGGGGCCGTATCTGTTTATTAAAGTGAATAAACCATTAACTTTATTTATTTATTTAGCTGAATAATAAATCATATAATTCATTCCGCCTATGATGATAAGTACTATAAATTTGTGTTGCACTTCCCATTATACTGTAGAAGTATGTAACGGGGTTAGAAACTTAGAATAGTCACCGGTATTGCCATTTGCGCTTACGTAAATCGATTCTCAAGTCTCAGCGAACTCACACTTGTATTTTGGTGTAAAGAAGTGAGAACACTCAATTATGTGATTGATTATATTAATAAGGCAATTGCAGAGAAGTTATAAAAAACCATAGAATGAGACAGACAAATATTATAGAATAATATATATTAATTCAACGGCAGCTTGTTGAACTTATCACTAAAGTATTTTTTTTTTTTTTTTGAGAATACTAAATATTTTAACACATACATGGAGAGAGAGAATAAGGTTTTAAAGAAACTTACAGTGATCTATATCCAAAATGACCTAACTTTTGAATATACAGTACAAGTTTTAAACCTCTTTAATTTACACTCATTCTTTAATGTGGGATTAACCCACTATGTAAATAAAATCATAAATAAAAGTTCAAATAATAATAATAATAAATGAGCATAAAAAAACAAGATTAAACCAAATAATAACAAATGAACAAAATATTTAACAAAAGCTCAATCAAAAAAAAAAATATAAAAACTCCTAATAATTCAAATTCAAAACTCGTTCTCATTGGTGATGTCGAGAGCTCTACTTCTCAGTGGCTTAATTAGCTCGCAATCACATGTATCATTCATTGCTCTCTCTTACTTTCTCCATTTTTCTTTTCTCTACCATCATTTTGGGCTCTTTCTCTATTTATTACTCACATCTTAGCATTCTCATTAGTCTCTTTTTTGCTTTTTAATTTTATTTGTAGAAGGAAATTGTATAACATCATATATTTGCAATTTTTTTTTGTGATGTCGATATATTCAAATTTTCTTTTTATTAAATTTTGTATAATTTAAGTTTCTTAATAACCACTCTAAATAGATTTCATAAAGTCGTCATTGTGAGAGAGATGCTATTTTTTTATGATTTTTTTTAGTTTTATGCTCCCTTTGTCCCAAAGTATTGGTACTATGTAGAAAAACCAATTTTTTAAGCGAATATCATATAAAACATTATCTATCAAGTAAAAATGTACAAATTTCCAAAACTACCACTATTATTTTAAACTATAGAGAAATAATGATGTTGACTTTTTAAATAAAGTAAAGGGTAAGATAAGAATTTTATTTATTAATTTTGGAAAAAGGACTTCATTTTGGAATCCAAAATGGAATAGAGAACCAACAATTTGGTACGGAGAGAGTAATTGTTATGTGTATATGGAAAGTTTGTATATTTGAAATATATTTATTTTAAGAATTATTACACCTATTAAGGAATAAATATTACAACCATTTTAGAGAGGAATAGTATTCCCCATTTAAAAAAATAGTTATTCATAAGAAATGATTATTTCCGATAATAAAAATATAGTAAAACTACCAGATAATTAAATCATAGGAATAACTATTATATTACAGTATTTATTACAATCTACCAAACATGTCCTAACTTTTAAAATTTCAAATGGTCATGTTAGTAATCAATTAACTACATCATCTAATTTAGTACGGGCATATTATGTGTGTTGTAATAGATTCTATAATGGAATGATTATTGTAGGGCCGGGAAGCTTATGACCCGGCCCACGCTCTATCCGGGCTCAGGGCCCATGCCAAGGAGGTAGTGTGCCGAGGACGAGTGACCAAAGGCCGAGGAGTTAAGGGGAACAGCTGAGGACGACCCTGTCCTCGGCACTCCACGGCTTTGATGAGAAGAGCAACGTCTCAGTGAAGGCTATCCCCAAATAGTCCCCTGAAGGGGATGTGAGTGGAATAGGGCCCACATGGAGGTACGGTGCGAAATAGGTTCAAGGAAAATACGTTCCCCCCCCCCCCGCATTAAATGCACCGGCCAACGTCCTGATCATGTTAATGAGAAAAGATGCTTGGACGGTGTAACTTCGATCCTCGCGACTAAACAGAAAAGTAAGAGGGGACAGTTGATGGGATAGGTACAGAAGTAAGCACTTGCCTGACCAACAAGTGGAGGGATAGGATCAACCAAGAAAGACTATATAATGTAAAGGTTAGTGCGCCAAAAAGGGGGCTGGGAAAAATGGCCAAAAACCAGAGCCTCCCAGCCCGCCTCCAGGAGAAAGACTCTAGGGACGAAGACAACTTAACCATGTATGGATATCACGAAAAACCCACCGCCTGGTGACCAAGGCCTAACCTTTCAAACCCATGCTCTACAAATGATATTGTTTGGGCCTTTTTACGGGCGAGCCCAACACTGTTATGGTTCGTTACGAATCGTGTCCTTACAATTGGCGTCGTCTGTGGGGAAGGCTTGTGTGTTGGCATAGGCGGTAGGTCGAGAGAGTTCCTTTGTCATTTCTAACAGCTGGTTATAGAGTTCTAGTGTAAAGTTCCGCTAGGGGCTATGATTCTTACCTAGGGGCTACGCTCGGTAGCGTCAATCGCATGGATGGTTCTAGGGGCTTGGCCGAGGAGCTAATTCCCCTAAAGCCAAGGTCCCACGCCAAAAAACTGGGTTTTGGACAGAACCAAGGTATTGTATGGTCCTCGGACTCAAACCTATGGGGAAACCAACTACTTGGATGAAAAAACTGAGTTTTGGACAGAACCAAGGTATTGTATGGTCCTCAAACTCAAACCTATGGGGAAACCAACTACTTAGATGAAAAACTACTTAGATGAGAAAATTGAGTTTTGGACAGAACCAAGGTATTGTATGGTCCTCGGACTCAAACCTATGGGGAAACCAACTACTTGGATGAGAAAACTGAGTTTTGGACAGAACCAAGGTATTGTATGGTCATCGGACTCAAACCTATGGGGAAACCAACTACTTAGATGAAAAACTACTTAGATGAGAAAATTGAGTTTTGGACAGAACCAAGGTATTGTATGGTCCTCGGACTCAAACTTATGGGGAAACCAACTACTTAGATGAGAAAACTGAGTTTTGGACAGAACCAAGGTATTGTATGGTCCTCGGACTCAAACCTATGGGGAAACCAACTACTTAGATGAAAAACTACTTAGATGAGAAAACTGAGTTTTGGACAGAACCAAGGTATTGTATGGTCCTCGGACTCAAACCTATGGGGAAACCAACTACTTAGATGAAAAACTACTTAGATGAGAAAACTGAGTTTTGGACAAAACCAAGGTATTGTATGGTCCTCGGACTCAAACCTATGGGGAAACCAACTACTTAGATGAAAAACTACTTAGATGAGAAAACTGGGTTTTGGACAGAACCAAGGTATTGTATGGTCCTCGGACTCAAACCTATGGGGAAACCAACTACTTGGATGAGAAAACTGAGTTTTGGACAGAACCAAGGTATTGTATGGTCCTCGGACTCAAACCTATGGGGAAACCAACTACTTGGATGAGAAAACTGAGTTTTCGACAGAACCAAGGTATTGTATGGTCCTCGGATTCAAACCTATGGGGAAACCAATTACTTTAAAGAAACCTGGGCTCTAAGCAGGACTTAGCTACTACGCATGACATCTAAAATGGTGCCTATGTCTTCGTTGAATAAGGGTTAGAAATGAATCCGAGGCTCTACGGGTGCAGGTAAGCTAGGGTTTTGAAACATGATGTTAAAATGTATCGCATGCGCAAATATTCAAACATATTAAGATAAATTAGTTCAGAATTCATAAACAATAGTAAGTATTGACAAGGGCAACTAACAAGTAACTAGAAGGAAAAAGGAAGAAAAAGATTTCATATATACATATTCAACAGGTTCAAACTACCAATAGATTACAAAGTTTTCAAAATGAAAAAGAGACAGGTTAATTGTTAAACTGAAAACAAGTACAGAGCCTAGCCAGGGGTTCTATTTTTTTAGTTTTGCGTCGGCCACGTCCTGGGAAGGCGAAGCGGAATCAACTTTGGCGCCCTGGAGGATAGTCCCTTCTGGGGAAGGCTGAACAGGGTCAGTATCGGTACTCTGGGGGACCACAGCAATGGGAATCGTCTGTGAGGGCTGGGCAAGTGTGGCTGGCTCCTCAGCACTAGACATCTGAGAGCCAACCACAGGCTCAACAACCTCTTTAGATGCCTCAGGATCCGTATGCTGAGATGTTTCTATCACATCCTGAAATTTTCCCTCTTTGAGTATCTTGCCAGGAGAGCCGCTGACCTGTAAGTCTTCCGACTGAGTGACTCCTTCCTCGGGTTGATCACCCGTAGCCACGGAGCTGGAGGAGGTGGCCTCGCGGATGGCTGTAGGGTAGAATATGTTCTCTACCTTCCACAGATTAGATGAAGCATCCACCCTAGCTCGCTTCAATGCCTCTTCCCAAACCTGGGAGCAATAAAACCTGCATACTCCAGGAATCTGGGCTTTAAGGGTGGCTTGGGTTTCAGCCACCCCCGCATTATAACCATCATCCTCGGCCGTTTCCTTTGTAACCTCTGCCTCATTTCTGGCAAACTCAGCCTCCTGCTTGGCCCTTAGGGTTTCATCACGGGCATATTCCGCCACCCCTTTGTCATGCTCAGCCGCGGCCAGCTTCTTATTTAAACCCTCGATAAGATCTTTGGCTATTCGCAACTGATCCTCGGCTTCAAGTAGATGCTTTGTTTGGTCCTTGGCCTGTTTTTGAGTGCTAGCTAGGCCCGATGAGGCGCTATCCCTTTCGCGAATAGCAGCTGTTAGGTCAGCCTTGACCTTGGTGAGTTCATCCTCAGAGGCTTGGAGAGTCTTCGAGGTCGTTATGCGCTTGGTGCGTTCATTCTCGGCCGCCTTACTCTTATTGTTCACCTCTTCCTCCATCCTATGGGTGGCCTGGAGAGCCTGGTAAGGGAAGTCAACGCATAGTTAATAATGGACCAGGGGCGAGAATTAATAAAGTTTTAGGTTTCAAGAAACCTTACCATGCCCAAGTACCTCTTAGTACTGAGGAAGACCTCCTACATCCTCATTTTTCTCAGACCATCCATGTCAGTAGGGAGTAGCATGGTTCTCCCTAGTGCATCTGCCACGTAGCCACCCTCGCCGTCTCCAGGGTCCCTCATGGATGCAGTTTCCAATAGCGGACCCCCGTGAAGCATTGGGGCAGGAAGCCAGGCACTCGGTAAGGACTGGGCCTTAATCCCCTTTCCCTTGCCTTGAGAGGATTGGACTTCAGTTTCTTTGCCTTTGCTCTGGTATCCAATCTTCAGTTGTTTAGTGCGCGGAGCCTCATCCTTCTCCTTAGAAGGTTAGGATTTTCCCCCGTCCGTGACTTCCTTGCCCTTGGGGCTCCTCTTTCTCTTTGAATCAGTGCCTTCAGGTCGAGGAGGCCGAGCTGGTTGGAAGGAAGCAGGAAGTTCGGGGCGGGGGGATTGTGGTTGTGACTTGGTGGAAGATGACCTGGTCTGGATAATCTGAGGCCAAGGTGGTGGGGAAGGAGCATCGGGTTGTGGCGTTCCCTGCGTATCCTTCCCAGGTTGGCCCTCGAGGAGTTGGAGAAGGGGGGTCAGGGGCTTTCTCTTGAGTCCCATTTCGGCTTGAGAAGAGGTGCCTACTGACGACAATTCCGCCTCGGACAAGGTTGGGTCACCTATGTCACCAGAAGGATTCTCGGTTTGGAGGGCTAGGTCAAATACCCCAAAACCTTCCTCGGGCCGATCTAGCTCGCCTTTGTCCTCTGCTACTTGATGAGACGAGGAGGGGCCCACCTGTGGGATGTTCTCGGGGACAGCTGGTTCCTGGGAGATTAAAAATCCTGTCTCAACCATGGTAATTTTTGGAAACTAAGGACGGTTGGCACTGATCACGTGCCTTGCGTCCGCAAATGACTTCTGAACAGGAGGATACCCTAGTATTTTGTGAGCTGCTCGGACTTGATCATCCCCGTCATTTATGAAAACTGCCGTTTGTAAGACGGTCTCCAAGTCCGCCGGTTGACTAAGTGAAAATGCCGTTGGTAGGCGTTTGGATCTACAAAAAAAAAACACGCATGCATGGTTAGTTACCAAACAACATCAGATTAGAGTGGCGTTAAGGCTCATCGCCCTTCCATTCCCATTACCCCACCTGGTTCTCCTTCTGCTATGGGGCACGGATTGCCATCGTGCCATTCACCAGAGACGATAAGAAAATCCTTGTTTAAACCCTTGTTGGAGTCAGGGAGGCATTGGATTAATCGAACCCTTTCGTCCCTTGACTTCATGTAAAAGGTTTTCCCCTTCAACTTTTGGAGATTATAGCACCAGTTCACATCATCGTGGGTCAGTCTTAACCCCATCTTCTCGTTTAGAGCGTCCACGCAACCCAGAATCTTAAAAATGTTGCCAGCGCACTGAGTGGGGGCTAATCGGAAGTGCCTGAGGTAACCCCTCGTTACCAGCCCCATAGGGATTCTCATGCCCCCCTCTACAAAGGCGAGGATGGGAATTACTACCGCACCCGTTTCCCTCTTATAATGCCACTCCCCCATCTTACAATGCCTCAGACTTACATTGGGAGGAATCCTATAATCGACGATGAACTTATTCATCGCCTCTTCAGTATCTACTAATTTCCTCAGTCTCAGTTTAGCCATCTCTATGATTTACTAAACAAAACCAACCCGTGATGGGAGAGGAAAGGGAATCAACGAAAAACAAACCCAGAAAAGAAAAAGCACGAGTTAATGGAGGTAGGGAACTTACATAAAAGAGGAAAGGTGCTTCGGATAGGCTTTTTGTGCTGGAGATAGACTTGAATTTGGATGAAAACTCAGATGAACCCAGAATATACGCGCTAGAACTCTTAAGTGCAAAACTGAAGGGACGGATTCGTTCCAAAAAATCTCTTATACTTTCTAGGGTAAACTGCACAAATTTTCCCGCCCATAAAGACCAAGGGATCACGACCGTTCGATCTTCATCATACTGTAGAACGTGGGAAACACAAAACCGCCCGTATTTAATAAGGCCACATTTTGCCTTCCAAGGGCTCTAGGAACGTATCTAGGGCAGATAGAAGTCTCGGGAACCGATAGGTGATAAGGATGGACAGGCGTTGGCAGATGTGTGATGTCATCAAAACCCGCCTATCCGTCCAAGGAGTCAGATAGCAGGATTTTGAGGGGCTATTGTAGGGCCGGGAGGCTTATAACCCGGCCCACGCTCTATCCGAGCTCAAGGCTCGTGCCGAGGAGGTAGTATGCCGAGGACGAGTGACCAAAGGCCGAGGAGTTAAGGGGAACAGCTGAGGACGACCCTGTCCTCGGCACTCCAAGGCTTTGATGAGAAGAGCAACGTCTCAGTGAAGGCTATCCCCAAATAGTCCCCTGAAGGGGATGTGAGTGGAATAGGGCCCACATGGAGGTACGGTGCGAAATAGGTTCAAGGAAAATACGTTCCCCCCCCCCCAGCATTAAATACACCGGCCAACGTCCTGATCATGTTAATGAGAAAAGACGCTTGGACGGTGTAACTTCGATCCTCGCGACTAAACAGAAAAGTAAGAGGGGACAGCTGATGGGACAGGTACAGAAGTAAGCACCTGCCTGACCAACAAGTGGAGGGATAGGATCAACCAAGAAGGACTATATAATGTAAAGGTTAGTGCACCAAAAAGGGGGCTGGGAAAAATGGCCAAAAACCAGAGCCTCCCAGCCCGCCTCCAGGAGAAAGACTCCAGGGGCGAAGACAATTTAACCATGTATGGATATCACAAAAAACCCACCGCCTGGTGACCAAGGCCTAGCCTTTCAAACCCACGCTCTACAAATGATATTGTTTAGGCCTTTTTACGGGCGAGCCCAACTGTTATGGTTCGTTACGAATCGTGTCCTTACAATTATTCATGTTGAATAGCTATTCAGTGTTTAGGTTATTTGTTACATCTTCATTACTGGGAATAGTTATTACTTACGCTTCATTTGTTTTCATGGAAAACCTTTGTGAAGATAGTTTTATGGTTTTTTTTTTTTTTTTTTGGTAGCTTAAAAAAATGTCCAAGGAAAACTATCTTTGGTTAACAAAAGATCTTATTAAAAATATAACTTATTTTTTAGAGATTGCTTTCTGCTAAAATTTTTTAGAAAAATATCTCTATCTCATGCCACGTTAAATAGAGGAAATTAAGAGGTAATATGTATCTCATTTTTAAAAATGCTACCAAATATAGACTCATTTTTTCAAAAAATATTACCAAATATAGGAAAACTAAATAGTTTTCAAAACAAAATACTTTTTTTTTTTTTTTAAATGACTCATTTTTAAAAAAATGTTAATGTCAAAACAAATGAAGTGTTAGTAACAGCAATAATTTAAATTGAGGAATAGTTATTTTTCATTAAAAGTGTTGTAATAGTTATTCCTTATTAGGTATAATAACTTCAAATATTAAATATTTCTATAAATACAAAGTTTCTATATGCATATAACAATTATTTTTTTAAAAAAACTATACACAAATAATCTTAGATCTCTTTCCAAATGCAAAAACATTTCCTTCTCAAAAAAAAAAAAAGCAAAAACTTTTAATATGCGCTTGACAATTATAAAAATAAAAAAGTCATAAACAAATAATCTATCTTTTCAAATGCAAAACTTTTCATACACATATAACAATTAATTTTATTCTAACTTTACAACCAAACATATTATTGGTTATTACATCACAAAATCTTTTATTAGCAATAATAAACATTACCATTTCTATCATAATCTTCATTTAATATACCAAATATGCTGACACTAAAGAACATAAAAAAGAGTCTAAAAAGGAACCCAAAATTGAAACTGGAGAAAACACAGTGACAAAAAATACCAAAAAAAAAAAAAAAAAAACCCATTAATATATGGATAGAAAGTGATTTTTTTGTCCCAAAAAATGAAATACGTCATCAATTATGTTCTAGTGACACGGCCTACGTTTTGGAAGTGCCTTGAACGAGTTTTGAATGAATGGCAGGGGTCAGGATTAGCAGTGTGTGTAGCTTTCAGAGCTTAAGTCTTGACTACACGCTCCCACTTTTATAAAATAGAACGATTCAAAGGACTCGGTCTTTGGTCCTCCCAAAACACTCTTGAACCGCGTTTTCCTTCTCTTTGGCCCTTTTGTGGAACTTACACAGTCTTAAAACTGGCCAGAACTCATTTCCCATTTCACCTTCTTCTTTCTCATCTCAACATGATATTATTATCAAATCCTACAAATTATTTCTATGGCTAATAACTCCCATCTCCTACTCTTTTTTATTATATGCTTATCCTTCTTTTCTTGTATTCCATTTGTTCATTCACTATCCACTGTAGCCATTTCAGAGACTGCTAATCAAACACTAATCTGTGCTTTAATTAAGCCCCCTCACCAACAAGCTTTTGTCCTAAACTGTACAAGTTTCCCTCAAGGAATCCAAATTCCTGTGAATCCCAATACATCATTTTCTGGGATAGTAGCTGGATACGGATTTCTTTGTGGGTTAATTTCACCATCTTCTTCAATTATGGTTTGCTGGAGATTCTCTACCAATGGAACTATAACGTCCTACAAGCGTATCTATGGTGGCCCTGCAGCTATCAAAGATCTTGATGCTGGGAATTCTCGCATTTGTGGCCTTGTAAATGGTACCGACCAGCTTGAGTGCTGGCCGTGGCAAAGATTTCGTGACTTTCGTCCAAGCAGGGATCATAACTTTTCAAGTGTTGCTGTGGGTGAGAATTTTGTATGTGGGTTATCAGCAATTGGAAATATTACCTGCGTTGGAAATAATGCTAATGTTGTCGGCGGAGAGCCTCGTGGGAATTACTCTGTGGTCTCTGCCGGATTTAGGCATGCTTGTGCTATCTCTGAAAACAATAGTTTGGATTGCTGGGGAGAGATGGTGGGTGAGAAACCACAGGGAAAGTTCATATCATTGGCTTTAGGAGAAAACCGTAGTTGTGCTCTATGGCATAATGAAACAGTTGTCTGCTGGGGGGAAAATAATTTCAGCCTGCCAGAACGTTTGCAAGGGACTTATTTCGTCACCATTGAAGCAAAGCGCAGTGTTTTCTGTGGAGTCGTGAAAGCAAATTATTCTTTGTACTGTTGGGGTAATGAAGTTCTTGACTCAAAATTAATGGTGTTTGACAAAGTTGTGCCAGGGCCATGTAATAGTAAATGCTCATGCGGTATATTGGACTTGTCTTCCGCCATTTGTGGTCAGGGAGTATATATATGCAAGCCTTGTGAGGGAGAAACCTCTCCTTCACCACCACCATTAGCTCCGCCACCACAATCCTCCCATCATACCAGTGGTTGGAACAAAAAAATGGTGGCTTTCTTAGTAGTGGGGTGTGTGGGATCCTCGGCTCTGATACTAGTTTGTTGTTTCTTTTTGTACAAATATTGCAAGGATAGAGGATGTCGCCGAGTTCATGACTCGGGCCGCTTGGACGAGCCAGGAACTACACCTGAAAATGTTCCAAGCCCACATCAACAGCAAGCACCACCGGTTCTAGAGAAGCGATTGAGCCATTTGGTTAGTTTGGGAAATGGTGTGCCCATGGAACAATTTCCTTTGCAAATGTTACTTGAAGCCACCAACAATTTTTCAGAAGATCACAAGATTGGAACAGGTAGCTTTGGCTCAGTCTACCGAGCCACTTTAGATGATGGCCGAGAAGTGGCCATCAAGCGTGCTGAAATTTCAACGTCTACACCATATGTGAACAAGCGAGAGGAGGACAATGACAATGCTTTCATAAATGAGCTGGAAGCTTTGTCCAGGCTCAATCACAAGAATCTTGTCCGTTTATTGGGATTTTGTGAAGATAGCAATGAGCGTGTATTGGTCTATGAGTACATGAAAAATGGTACCCTTAATGACCATCTTCACAAGCTTCAAGGTACTCCTCTAATGTCATGGGCTGCCCGAATTAAGGTTGCACTAGATGCAGCTAGAGGCATTGAGTATTTACACGTGTATGCAGTTCCACCAATCATACACCGCGATATCAAGTCGTCTAACATATTACTAGACGACACATGGAACGCCAAGGTGTCTGATTTCGGCCTATCATTGATGGCTCCCGTGGACGAAGAGTCACACCTTTCACTTCTTGGAGCAGGTACGGTTGGTTACATGGATCCCGAGTACTATAGACTTCAACAATTGACAACCAAAAGTGACGTGTACAGCTTTGGAGTCGTATTGCTCGAAATGCTGTCCGGGTACAAGGCAATTCATAGGAATGAAAACGGGGTGCCCCGAAATGTGGTTGATTTTGTTGTTCCATACATTGCCCAAGACGAAATTCACAGAGTTTTGGACCCAAAAGTACCACCACCTACTCCATTTGAAATAGAGGCAGTGGCATATGTTGGGTACCTAGCAATGGATTGTGTAAATCTAGAAGGTAGAGATCGTCCCTCGATGACTGAAATTGTAAATAACCTGAAAAGAGCCTTGGATGCTTGTCTAACGCACCCAAAACTATCTCGGTCCTCCACTGAGTCTTCAACATAGTCATTTTGCACATGTGCCATGAAATGGTCCATTTTTGTAAATCAGATTTTTTATTTATTTATATATATACAAATCAATTTTTCCACATTTGTTAATTAAACCGAGTTGGGCTAAAAGCCTAAAAGAATATGATAATGAAAGCACCACGAAATGAGACCTAACGTGCATTTTACAACTAATAGATTATTTCTTCCTGGTTTTATTAACCGAGTCTTTGTTTCATTCAAATTGTAACTTTGAATATCATTATTCAAAGACAAGGTCATATTAGCCCATAAAGGTGGAAATTTTCGAAATTGGAGAATCTATGGATGGACCTAATATGGTGGGAAGCTTTCCAACGACCCCGCTCAATCATTAAAAGTGTAAGACTTCTAAGAAGTATTTTTTAGACTCAGCAAAATATGATAAAAAAAAACAATGGTCTTTGTGACGTTTTTCTTTTCATTTTTTTAGGTCATTACTTTATGGAGTAAATGCAGGGTAAGACTTAAATTTGCCCACAAATTTCTTTTTTTATTTGGGTCAAGATTTTGTTTTGAAGGGTAAGACTTTAGATTATGCAGGGTTGAATTTCCATGGGGTAGACATTCTTGCATATTTTAGGCTAATTTGGCGACGTGTGTTGCTGTTAACGTGGGTTTGAGTATGTAGTGGTTGAGAGCGATGCCAAAGCTTGTATTGATGCTCTCAAAGCCCCCTTTGATGAAGTGCCTTGAAGAATTTCATCCATAACAGTTGATACCCTTTTGTGGGCATTCCGTGGTCAGCAATTTGTTTTCAGGTGGAGTTCAAGAGAATCAAACAAAGCAGCCCATATTTTAGCTTCTTAGTGTCTTGGGAAAAATTTATCTAGATGTTTTAGCCAGGGTTATGCTCCCAGCCCTTTTATGGATGTAATTAATTCTGAACTCTTATTTGCTGTAGTTGCTGATTAGCCTCTGTTCTTTTTGGTTTGTCAATAAAATTTTCTGTTCATCAAAAAAATTTTAGGCTAATAAGCCAATTATTTACACAATAATCATAAGTATTGGTCTGGGTTAAACAGAGGCTTCTTTCATTTTCCTTTTGGTGATAATATTATTTTTGGTAATTGATGATACTCATTGAAAACAACGTGCCATTGATGGTCCTTGCCAAGAGCCTTTCCAATCAATGGTAGTCAGTGGGTCCTTTTGATGATGTAAATGTCTTGTGTTAGTGAATGTAGAAGACTCATTCAGCAAAAACAAGAACATCACATTATTACACACAATATTTTTTCTCAGAACGAAACGTGCCTTGGATTTTTAATACGCGTGATTGCAGCTAAGAAACAAACAAACAATATACAAGAGCCTTTGATGTCCCTACAAAGAAAGCTGAACCTGAGAGTAAAGTTGCTGCAGTTTTCTTTTTAGGTTCATACTTTGTCAACCTGTTCATACTTTGTTAACCAGTTAAACTGTCGGTCACAAAATTGGCTCAATAAAAAAAAAATTCAGCATTTGGAAGATAGAGATAAAACTTGCAAAATTTAGCATTCGGTCACAGAATTCTGATGTTGATACTATTGTAAAATATACCGACCAGAATTTGAGTCAGATTTCTGTTTTTTAATAATTCAAATGTTACAACGAGTATGAAAAGAAAGCTCAAATCCTGGTTTTCTTTATTAAAAAGACCAAATTCTACCGTTAAACTACAAAACAAAAGTTACCAATTGCCTTGACTATTTTGAATGAGGCCTCTTTCTCCACTTGTTTGATAAAAACTAAAAAGAGGGATGCAATGGATAATTTGATAAGCTACTGAAGCTGACTTTATGCCTAACAATTTAGGCCCTCCCATTAGACAAAAATGCCTAATTTTTATGGTCAGTAATTTGATTTCACCATAAATAAAATAAAACAATACCTATCAAAAAGAAAGTATTGGTCTAAGTTAAACAGAGGCTTCTTTCATTTTCCTTTTTCTTTTTTTTCTTTTTTTCTCTCTGGTGATGATACTTATGACTATTTATCTTATTTTTTGATAATTGATGATGCTTTATTGAAAAGAAAGTTGTATTACTGATAAGTGAAAACAACATACGATTTGATGGGCTGGTCCTGCCAAGAGCCTTTCCAATGGTAGTCAAGTGGGCCCTTTTGATGATGTAAATGTCTTGTGTTAGTAAATGTGGAAGACTCATTCAGCAAAAACAAGAACATTGATTAGCAAAATATATATATTTATATATATTACATACCATTTTTTTTCAGAACAAAATAAAATATGCCTCTAATTTTAAATACGCCTGGTTGCAGTAAAGAATTTGTAGGGGATTTATAAAATAAAATTTAAAACAAACAATTTCCAAGACCCTTTGATGTCCCTACAAAAAGAGCTGAGCCCTCAGTAAAAGTTGCTGCATTTTTCTGTTTAGGTTCGTGCTTTTTTTTTGAGAAGATGTTTAGGTTCATACTTTGTTAAACTGTCGGTCACAAAATTAGCTTAAGAGAGGGGGGGTGGGGGGGGGAGAGGGGAGGAGGAAATTAGTATTTGGAAGATTGAGATCAAATTTGCCAACAAATTGCCTTGACTATTCTGAATGATCTCTTCTATACTTGTTTAATAAAAATAGCGATGTAATGGATAATTTGATAAGTTATTGAAGCCATCTTTATCAACAACAATGGATTGTTCCAAGGCTGAATCTAGACCTAAACAACTTAGACTGCCATTAGGAAAGAAAAAGGCCTAGAATTTATGGATTAGTCCCCCAAATTATATGGAATTTTCAAAATCTTCAATTTCTCATAACGTAGTGGAATTGTTGCAAGTATTTTACCCTCCACAAGATTGGAAATTGGGTGTGTTTGGAAAATGTTGAAAAAAGTTTTGCCTTTTGCTTTATGCTTTTTGTCTCAATGTTTTTGCAAATATTTTAACTTTTAGCTTCTTCTTTTTTTTTTTTAATAAACCAAGTTTTAGCTTTGCAAATAAATAACCAAAAATAAATAATTCTCAAACAGCTATTAGATCCAGAGCCAAACCACCTTACAATTTTTTTTGGTTAAACCACCCGGTATCCGGAACCACAGGGGCTCTGACTAAATCCGGATTCGAGCCGGGTAGGACCACAAGGGCGGCAAAGCTCTCCCAACCGAGTTTTAACGCAGCTGCATGCCCAAGGCTCGAACACGAGACCTTGGTTAAGCTAGGACAACCCCTTACCAGTTGACCATCGCGCTCGGTGGTAAACCACCTTACATTACTCCCTTGTTATTACACCTACCACTTCCTCCAAGATAATTCAAGTTGAAATTCTGCATTGTCTTAAAAGTCATTTTAATGGGTGCCTTTAGAGCAATTGTTAATAAACAATTTTAAGAAATTTTTTACATCACTTTAATGAGAAATATAGAAAGCCATCAAAACAATTTCTTTTTCTTTTTCTTTTTCATAAAAAGTTTCTAAAAATACTTTATAAACCAATACACTTTGAGTATCCATTAACATTTCCCTTGTTTTATTACAATTAACCAGGAAAGCTAAGAGAAAACAAGAAAATATTCTAGGACATCAAATATTAAAAGTGTCAGGTTGCTTAATTAGTAAAGTCTCGTAGCATTGTAAATGGATACTTGAAATCAAACATCGCCTTCAGCTGGGATGGAGAGTTTATGAGAAGCAGCTGGGATGGAGAGTTTATGAGAAGGGCAGGCACTACCATTGGACCAATAAAAATTGGGGACAAATACAATCATGCTTTTACCAACGCACTTTCTATGCACCCAAAAAGCTATATTACATTATTAGTTTCCAAATACCTTTACCATTTAATTCCTTTGATATACATTTCCACTTTATAGAACCTTGGCCAAATGGGGCCTAACTATTCTGCTTCACAGTATTTTATGCTGCCAAAGATTCTGAAGTAGCCTTCCTTTGCTCAAGAAGTTTTGTCAGCCAACCATCAATTTGGGCAAACACATCCTCTTTGGAACCATTTCCATCAATCTGAAATACAGCAAAAATGGCCTTCCAGTTGGATTCTATTGAATAGAAATCATATCTACTACATGACAGGCACAATGCCTACAGAATTTTTATTCATTCAAGTTAACACATTCAAATAATTTCTGCAAAGGAAAAGAAAATCAGGTTCCAATAATTCAATAATCCTTCCACACAAGAATTTTAAGAAAATAGACCGTTTGAGGAAAATTGACAACTAGTTTGTCTTGTAATATGCCAATCCAACAAGGCAATCTGAGGATCAAAGTAGACTGGCTTTATTACCTCTAGTTTGATCTATTGTCAAAGCAAAATGAAAACCCAGCTGGCTGCTCTGGGTGGAAAGCATTGGCCAAATATAAGGCAGTATTGCTAAACCACCTGCATACTAAGAAGTCACTACTAGCTAGCCAAGACCTCTCATAAGTCATCAGATGGCAATACGTAAATCCAACTAGTACAAAATCCAAACTAATTACTGTCAGCTACATGGAACCAACCTTTCAGCCATTCAAGTCTATCTACCTCTCAAACTAATAGCAGTTTTAGATAAGTGTATCTTCACAATTCAAAAGGCAGATGCATCTGCATTTGTGTGCTGTGCCTGTGCTTGGCAAGAAGCACTTTAAGTGTGGATTTTTAATTCTAAAAAGAGAACAATTAAAATTATTATTACTAAGATGCCATTGTAAGCTAGGTAAAATCCAGCCATAAATTGGATATCAATGATTTCACATGTAAAGGTAAACGAGTCAATTCGACTACTTTGTAAATGGAGTGTGCTACATGAAAACCACCTTTTTAGCATTCCACTCTATCTAGAGCATTATGTCAAGAAATTTTAGCAGCAATGTCACCTCCTACAGCCAATTCCAAAATTCCTTTCAGCCTTCCTCTTAAAGTCATTCTAGTGCCTCTTTAAGGAATTTGAGATATGCAATTTTCTTTTGAGCAACATAGAGATGTTTCTATTAAAATGCTGCTACTGAAAAATTGCAGTGCCATATATTTAGGGATATCAGAGTAGCGGATTCTTTGGTGTGTGTTTGAGAGCTGAATACTATTATATGCAATAATCTACAAATGTAATGCCTGTCAAAATGAAATTTACAACCTTGATTAAAGCAACAAACATTAGAATGAAGAAGATAAGAGAACTTTATTAGTGAACCAAATATCAATGACCCAAATAAATGCAGTTATAAGTTCAGTTACAAGTCCAAACCAAAAGAAAATTAGAATCAACAGGCCTCATATTTTTCTAATCAATTGGTATACAAATTTATCAGTCAAAAACATTGTCCCTAGGACAATATTGATGTTGTGGATTGTTCCTAGCAGCAACAAAAATAATCGAATCATAACTACATGCATGCACGCCCAAACTCACACAGGCACACACAAAGAAGAAAAGGAAAATGATACATAACAAGGTAATTAAGACCAACAAAGGTTAGTTTCTTTATTTGGACAGCGGCGTTGGGAAAAATTTTAATAATTTATAATTTAAGGAGGCAAAAAGGGGTGGTGGTGGATTGGTGTTGCATGTGCAAGAGGAATGGGGAGACCATCGATCACTTACTCCTACACTGCCCAATAGCTCAAGGGTTGTAGAATATGGTGTGTTCACTATTTGCGGTTCTTTGGGTCATGCCACATAGTGTTGTGGAAGTTAACTTATAGCATGTTGGTTAGGCAAGTTCAACAAAATCACAACTAAGGTGCATTGGAGGGAAAGGAATACATGCACCTTTGAAAGGAATGAAAGATCGATTCATGAGTTGAAGTTTCTCTTCTTCAGACTTTGTTTGAATGGGAAAATGTTTCAGGTGTTTTTACTTTCAAATTTTTGCCTGATATGCTTGATTTCTGTACTTTCATTGTTACTTATATTTTTTCTTTGTTGCCCCTGGCAGATTACCTGTGTGCTCTATTTCCTTTGTATTTTCTTACATTTTCTTCAATGAAGTTTATTGCTTATCAAAATAAAATTAAGACCAACAATGGTGGAGAAGTCAAATGCAATATGAGACTCATATTGTGTGTAGCAGTCAGACACTGCTCCTGCTTAGCCCTTGTACATATGCATATTCAGTCAAATACACACGTACACAAAATTATGAATGTGAGAGAGAGAGAGAGAGGAAGGGGGTAATATCACATGCCTTCACTGTTATGTCTTTAAACATTGAAAGAACTGCCTCCACATTTTGATGATGAGTGCGCAACCGCAACTTTACCTAAATCAGGCCAAATAGGAATTGGGGGAAAAAAGGTCATTACAATAATCATAGCTATGTGAAATTCCAGGAGACAAGCACAAACCAAGAATGAGAATAGCTTCAAAAGAGAAAAAGAAAGAAAGATAAACAACGAGAAAGAAGGTTGCAACCACTAAGCAAAAGAAGAAGAAACATACAACCCCACTGAAGAACCCATAATTTCTTTGAAATTGGAAGTACCAAACCTAGGTAGAATGGTTTAGAACATGAACATACCTTTTCTTCTGTGTCATCAAATCGTTGAGTAAGCCTCGCAGCAATTTCTTCAGTTTCTGGGGGAGAATACTTCAAGTGGTATATCTTCCCAGTAACAGGATCTAACCTTCGTCCAATGACTCTCTCAACAAGGATATCTTCAGGGACCTGCAAATACAGGTAGGCATGTTCAATTAGCATTGTGGAAAACCCATTCTTAAATTCCACATTAAGCAAATATCAATTTGAATTGGGGAAAAAATTCACAAGTATTTCAGATCACACTTCACATCAGCATATTATACAATCAAAGGTTAATATATATATATATGAAAATCAAACAAATTAGCTAAGAGCCAGCATCAATGTCATCTTTTGCCTTTTCCTAACTGTTGATACAATTTAAATCGTTCAGTTATAGCATACCAACAGCAAGAAAGAAAAATCCTTACTTCAAGGAGAATGAAAAGATCTGGCTCAAACCCAAATTTCTTAAGAGCAGTTGCTTGTGATAAGCTCCTTGGGTATCCATCCAAAAGCCAACCATTTTCTTCAGCATCTGGCAGCGATAGACGCTCCTTGACCATCTAGAGGATCAAAATTAAGAAATCACCAACAAGATCATGATTATATGTCAAACTGAAACAAACCGTCCCTACCATAACAACTATTTCATCTGGGACCAATTGTCCTTTCTCCATGAATTCCTTTGCTTGCCTTCCATTATCACTACCAGCTGCAACTTCTGCCCTGAGTAAATCTCCAGCAGCAACATGCACCAGACTATACTGCATATAGGAGGATGACTTGATTCAATCTGCTTTTCTTCATTGGCAATTCCGAAATGAGAAATTCACAAAGTAAACCAATACTTACGTGGAAAATGATATAACATGATTTGGAGAAATAGTTTCTAAAAATTAATACCTAAAAGAAAAATACCAATAGATGATGTCTAATCTTTTTTTTTCGTGCTAATTCAATAGTTACAATAGGGGAGGAAGAATTTGAACCCTAAATGTCTCCATTGGAAACACCAAGAGGTGTAAGTTGGGTTACAACTTACAAGGCTCTTGGCCAATAGATGATGTCTAACCTATCTACACAATAGCCAAATAATTGCTAAGTCAATTTAGATAAGGCTATGATGGCAAGCGCCCTCCACCCAAAGCAACAAATTGGGTTTAAGTCTAGGAATCAACCTCTTCAAAAAATGGGGTAAGGCTGCCTACCAAACCTCTCTCAATCCTCGCAAAAGTGGGAGCTTTGAGCATTGGGTACAACCTTTTTTATGATCTATTCCCAATGAACCCTTTTTTTTAAATTATTGTGCCTTGGTGGAGAAAGGGTACACCAGTAACTTTAAATCTAAACCAAGAGGGATTGGTGTAGAGAACACTTCTATTCAGCCCTGAGGTAAATCTCAAGGCAAATTAGAATAAATTTCAATGAACTAATCTACTAGTTACTATTACTATTGAACATGTAGCCTAGTAGTTTAATCTAAATGGAAGAACAATCTAAAATGTTAACAACTCTCAGTATCTATTGTTTACACCTAACAAACTAATCAGCTTCGTTGTTAGTTAACGTTTACAGGAACTTTAAGCTTTCTAAAACTTAATCAAATTATTTTCAGTGGCACTAAAAACTAAGTAATCCACTTTCAGAAAAACTGCTTTAACCAAACAATCCCAATTGTGAAAAAAAAGAGCTTACTTTTTGAGTGATAAGCTCACATTGGGTTCCTTTACCAGAAGCCGGAGCCCCAGATATCATAATTTTGAGAGCCTCTCCTGGGTTCTTAGTAGATGCCATTACCTGCTCATACATACTCATTCTAAATAAATATATCAGCAAAAACAAAAACCCAAAAAAAAAAAAAAAAAAAAACTGGGATTTTCTAGAGGAATTAAAGACACAAAGAAACATAATTCACAGGTATCGAAATCATGATCTCTTGCTCTCTGATATCATGATAAATTATCGATTCGCCCGTATGTGGATTTAATTATTTAACCATAATTCAAACAAAGTGAAGTGAAGGGGCGTACCATGAAGTGAGGAGGAGGAGCATTTGGCGAGTGGGATTTGGTAAGACGAGAGCGGGATAGGGTTGTATGGAAACGGAGGGAGAGGGTGGAATTGTTGAAATTTGGGAATAATAATGATAATTGTGAAGTGAGAGGTGGTTTTAAAGAAGAAGAAGAAGAAGAATAGGAAGACTGCGGCTTTGGCTGTGGTATCGTCCACAAATTTACGCCGCACGCCATTTGGGTCTCTCTTTCTTTCGCTTTCTTCTCTGCTTATCAAGCAGTATTTGTATAAAGTGTCCAACGTTCGATCTTTAACGTTGGATTGGGATATTCCTGGAACAGCGCTTTGCAAGCAACGGACAACTCTTTATGGGCCTTCGCTACCTGCTAGCACCCTGTACCAAATTGCTCCGACTCCGTTTTGAGTTCATAAGTAAATGGAATTGAATAATTATAAGGGAAAGGGAATGAAATGAAATGGAAATGAATGGAATGTATTTTTTTTTTTTTTTTTTTATATACAAGAATGGAATGTATTTAAGTAAGGGTAAGGGTGGTAATTTTTATCCATATTCATGAACCCGTCCATTACCCACATTATTTGAATAAGTCTTAACCCAACTCATTTGAATATTTGGGTTAAATGGGTAAAGACCCATTTGGTTATTTAATTAGATGAGTCTAAATGGATAAATCTACCAATAATCACTAAACCCATCTAAAATTTAAATTTAAATAAACCCACAAAACCCACAAAACCTTTCTAAAATCTAAAACTTAAATAAAGAATATAACCTTCTTAAACCCAAAACATTCGGCCCTCAGTCAAATTAAAAAAAAAAAAAAAAAAATTCCTACATTTTCTCATCATCCAAACAGACTCGTAACAAACACAAAACCAAAAATAGCACACGATCACATTCTCGGCAACCAAACATACATTACAGAGCACAACCGATGACCTTGAACATCAGAAAATCACTCATCCAAACTAAAAACAAAATATTAAAAAGGCAAAAACAAAAAATCCAAATCTAAACACATGCACTTCCTTACACTCCTAGCGCACGTTAGCAAACCCATCCTCTTCGCTACTATTCCTTCGTCGTCAATGGCTTCCGTTTCTTCTCCAACGAACAAGTTATCGTCGTCCGTACAACCACTGGGACGAATGAGGGTTTTGAAGGAACAATCTGGACCGCCGAAGGATGCTACTCAGAAAAGTATGGGGATCGGTCTCTAACTGGTCCGAGTTGTCATCGTCGGATCGTAACCCAATTTTCTCGTCGTCGCCGTTGTTGTTGTCGTCGCTAGGGGCGTTCAATTAGTTACCGGCAGATATATTGATGCAGATACTAAGAAAGCTTGGAGCTAAGGATGCTATGAAAATGAGCGTGGTTTGTAAGTCTTGGAAATCGCTCATCTCCGATAATCTTCTTTGGATTTTCTTCCTCCAGAACCAGGCATATAAGTCTTAGGACTCTTTTCTTCGCTGAGACTAGCTTTGTTTGGATTCTCGGAAAGTTAGGAGAGAAAGGAAAGTTTAGATGGTGAGTTAGAAAAGTCTTCAACACATGCGCTAATGTGTTTGTGGCAATATTGATTTTTTTTTTTTTTTTTTGAGAATCAACAACAATATTGAAATTAAATGGGTTAAATGGGTGGGTTACTAATTAAATGGGTTGGGCGGGTAATGGATAATTAATATATACATATATAAATGGGTCATAAATGGATAAATGGGTAATTACACACCCAACCCATTTATGACCCAATCCATTTATAACCCAACCCGCCCATTTGCCACCCCTAAGTAAGGGAAAGGAATGGAATAGAATCAAGTAACCTTAATTGGATATTTTAAAATAAAAGAATGGAAATGAATAAAAATGAATAGAATGTAAGGCCTTGTTTGGATTTTTTTTTTTCCATCACTCATCACTCCTCACTCAATTTCCGTCACTCATCACTCATTACTCATCACTCAAAATACCCCAATTTCTATACCCCACCCATTTGGCAAATTTTTTCAGAATTTCATCACCCAATTTTTTGTACTTTCTGTGGGACCCACTCTTCTTAAAACCACCAACAAATAAACAGTATTATACGCCACCCAAAAAAAAAAAAAACTCTTTGCCTCCTCTTCTTCTTCTTCTCTCAAATGCTATATCTGTGTGTGTGGTTCGTGGTCCAATAGATCAAAAATGGGTCCAATCATTTTGACTCAGCTGGCAACGGGTCTGGGTGTGTTAGCCAGAGCGGCCCTGGTCAAATCGGTCATGGACCAGAAGACCATGACTGGCCCGTTTCCGAGGTGCCCAAGTTTTAACAGTAGCAACCGATCGTTTCCAACATTCCGCTCCTTAAAAACTTCAAAACCCACCACAGCCACAACAGAAACAACATCAACATCAAAAATTGGAGATTGTTTAAGAAGTGTGGGTTTGGTGATGCTTTTTTTTTTTGGAGAAATCTAGGTTTGGTGATGCTTTTTTTCTTTTCTTTTCTTTTCTTTATGATTGAGAAGTGTGGTTGTAACCGACGAAGTGTGGCTGATTGTTTGCAACCAAACCCAGAAACCCAATGTGAAAAGGAAAGAAAAAAAGAAAAAAAAAATCTAAGCCCAGAATCCCAGTGAAAAAAGAAAAAGAAAGAAAAGGAAGGAAAAAAAGAAAGAAAAAGAAAGAAAGAATGAACGAACTAAGATGAGAAAGGCGAAAAGGAAGAAAAAGAAAGAAAGAAAGAACGAATAGAAAAACAGAGAAAGAAGAAAGAAAAGCGGAGAAGAAAAAAAAAAAAAGAGTCAAAAGTTGCGGCTAGTGGGTCCTTGTGTATTTTTAATTACGAAAATGTCATTGAAAACAGAGTTATGGAAACTGAAAATAGCTAAAATGAGTTTTCAGTTTTCATAACTCATCACTCAAAAATCAGAAAATTGAGTGATGGAAACAAAAACTGGAAACAGAGTTATTGAAATCCAAACAAGCTTTTGAGTCATGGGTCCCACCATTTATAAGTTATGAGTTATGGAAACAGAGTTATAAGTTATGGAAACTCAAAATCCAAACACCCTCTAAGTAATCTTGTTTAGGAGTAACATGGAGAGAATGAAATAGAATCATTTTATGAATCATTTTATGACAATATTACTATTAGACCTCTATTTTAAAATAAAGAGTTAAATATATAGGAGAATTTTGGGAGTTTTAGTAAAAAAATTATTAAATCTAATTTCATTCCCTCCCATTCCTCCCAATTTCGGGAGAAATGAAAATTTGAGATTTTAAGGGAATATTCCCTCCTACACATTCCATTCCATTCCCTCCCACTTAAACTTCCAAATAAGGGAATGAACTTTCCATTCCCTTCATTAAAACTCCCAAACAAGGGAAGGGAAGAATATTCTAAAATTATTCTTTTTATTCATTTCTATTCCATTCTATTCCCTCCTCCCAAACGAGGCCTAATGTGACATGAACTTGGTGTGTCCGAAAATACACGACATAAAACTAAGGAAAAACAAAAAAAACAAAAAAAACAAAAACAAAAACAAAAACTTTATGGCAACTGAGGGCCCGTTTGGTAACGTTGTTCTAGTAACGTTGTTTGTATTTTTTTGAAAATACATGTGGGTGAAAAAGTGTGTGAAAATTCGTGTAATGTTGTTTAAAAACTGAAAACATGTGTTTAAATATATGTACCAAACATACCCTGAATTTGCCTGTATTGCTCTTAAGACCTCTAACCCCAAACAGAAAATCATTGACAATGTCATATGGAAAGCCCCTCAACCCCTCTGGCACAAGCTTAACACAAATGGCTCTGCCTTAGGATGTCTTGGTCTAGCAGGGGGTGGTGGACTCCTTAGGGATCACCACGACAAATGGACTAAAGGGTTCTGCAGGGCTATAGGGTGGGCAAACAGCTTATATGCTGAGCTTTGGGTTGTAAGGGATGGCCTTTCCCTATGCATCCAACTCCAAATTCCTGAAATAGAGATAGAACTCAATGCTAAATCAGTGGTGGACCTCCTGAACAGCAACATTGCCTCTCTTACTGATTATGCCCCTTTGGTTGATGACTACAGGAATTTAATGAACCAAATTCCCAAGTGGAAGCTGAAGCACTGCTTTAGAGAAACAAATGCTTGTGCCAACCAGCTTGCAAGAATAGTAGTTCATCTCCAACAGTCTTTTGTTATTTTAAACACTCCTCTTGTGGAGTCGTTCTCGCTTTTTTTATATGACCTTACCAGTCTCAAATGTAATAGACTATGTACTAATACTAGCCCTCAGGCTGTGTAGTTCTGCTTTTGTTATATATTCCCTATTATTTTGATACTATTTTTAGTTTCGGCCTTATGTTTTGAAAAATTTTAACAAATTTTTATTTTTGATCCTTTCCATTATATCAATGATGAAAATTCTTACATAGTTGGCGGCTTGCACAGTTGGTACACTCAAAGATGATATACCTAATATTATAATAATAATTGATAATGTGTGAAATCAGTAGGCTGAATGCTCCGTACTTCGATGGTGAATGGATGACCTGAAAGAAAGAAAAAAATTATTGAAGGTGCCTAGGGTGAACCGGCCAAGAACCCTCTGACATTCTACTATTCATCCACTCACTATACTTGAGTCTTAGAAAAATATTTGACTTAAGTACTTAACTGTCGAAGAGTCTTTGACTGGTTCACCTCGATCACCTTCGATAGATTTTTCTTTCTTTTCAAGTCATCCATCCACTTTTGAAACCCAGAGCATTTAGCCTATTGACTTAAATATCATCAATAATAATAATTAAATGGGATTTTATAAATAAATAAAAATGCCACTTTTAAATGAATAAAAAAATCAACATAAAATTCTTAATTGGTATGTTTGTTTTAAAATTTTTTTTTTCTTTTCTAATACAAAAAAAAAAAAAAGAAAAAAAAAAGAAAAAGAAAAAAAGAGGGCTCCTACTAACATTTAGAATGTTTGGCACTTGAATATTGTTCTCCAAAATCATCGTGGAGAATGTTTTTCTAAAACACCTTTTAGGGTGTTTTTAGTTTTCATAATTTGTTTTGAGTGGCAATTTTGTGATAAATCAACTTTCACTTTTTAAAAATAATTATTATCGTTCCCTCTCTCTCTCTCTCTCAAACACGCGCTCACGCACACACACAAGCCATGAGCTTCCCCCCCGATCTTTATCGATTGTCACTAGATTTTGAGAAATTGTTCCTTGGCTTGGGTTTCTTTTAACTTACTTTTTGTGTTTTGCAAAAATTGGTGCTTTGGGCGAGGTTAAGGGTTTGGCCAGATGAGGGTGTGGTGGTTCGGTTTTTTTTTGTTATTATTATATTTTTTTATGATAACAAGTGGCAAACAAATTTTGGGGATGGAAAAACACTAGAAAACTATTTTTGAGAACAATTTCTCAAAAAACCTATAAATTTTTTCCTAAAAATAGGGACAAAAGAGACACTTAGTTGCTCATTTTTATAGAAAGAAAAATAAGTAACTAATTTTTTTTTTTGAAAGAAAAACTCAATGTGCAACTTTTTTTCTCTTACTTTCTTGGCAACCAAACACAATAAATACTTAATCTTCTTTAGCATATGTGGAATCACCTTAATTTAAATTTAAACATAACCTGAAGGTTAATTTTAGATTGCATTTGAATACTTGAATTTGGATTTGGGTTTGAATTTGAATTTTAAAGTGATGGATTTGAAATGCCTTAACTCCAAATCCATAAATGTTGAAGTATGCCATATGAATTTCTAAAATTCTATAGGTTTATAAGTTATTTTAAATTCAATGATTTTAAGGTTTACAATCCTTGGTGGATTTGTCAAATCCAAATCATTGACCTTTTGTAAACTATCTAAAAGTTCAAATATGTGTATAAACACCCTTGAACGTTTAGACCCCCAATTACAAAACAACCAATTCAAGCTTTATGACAAACACTAAGTATGCGGAAAATGAACACAAATTATAAACAGAATTGGTAACCAATCTAAGCCAATTAAAATCACATCCACAGCAGAAAATAAAAGGCAAAGATTAAGGGAAGAGAGATGCAAACACAAGGACAACACACGATGTGTTATCGAAGAGGAAACCGAAGCCCTCGGCGTAAAACCTCTCCACCGCCCTCCAAGCGGTCAATAATCCACTAGAAAATGTAGTTGGGATACATGAACAATAATAGACCCTCCAAGCCTAATCTACCTAATGTACCTAAGCCCTCCAAGCTTCTTGCTCCAACGAGGTTGCGCCGAACCTTTTTCTTTTCTAGTTTACCGGATTCCGCTATAATCCATAGCATCTGCCATCGTTGGCATCTTCCAATGCTTCCCAAAACTCCAAAAACACTCAACACTCTAAATGGGTGTGGGTAGTGTTTGGATAGAAATCTCCTCTCAATAGGTATGACAATGAGAGAGGGAATGAGAAGAGACTACAAAGATTTCTCTCTAAGAATAAGTAACTCTCTCTAATTGGGTGGGTGTTTTGAAGAAACCTCTCTTAGGGTTTTTCTTTCTAAATAGTCACACATATTTTATGGGAATGAGGGGTATTTATACTGGTGTGAGAATGGAATGCAAAGAGTCAGTTTTTCCAAAACAAGGCTGGCTGGCGACTTGACCTCGCGACTTGACTGAGTCGCGAGTTTAAGCCGCGAGCTAACTTAATGGTCAGTCTGGATTTTTGTCTTGTAGTGCTCTAGGTGGCATGACTGTTCAGCTCCCCTGCATGCTCTGCGCGTGTGCAACTTTTGGCGACTTGCAAGCCGTGAGCCTCCCGCTAGTCCTAATCGCGAGTCTCTGCTTCACTGCACTGTCTTGAGCATTTCTTCACACTCTCTCACACACTACCCTTACATGATTCCCACCTAAATACAAGATTTCTAAGTGTTGTATTACAAGCAAATATGTCACGGAATAAAGCCAACACATGGTTGATTAAATTCAACCTTACACTATCTATATGTATTAGTGATTTTTTTTTTAGTTTTAATACTTGGGGTCTTTGGGTTTTTGTGGTTTAGGTGCTTTGGCCTTTGTTTGATGTACAAAGAAATTAACTAAATAGGCATCAGAGCAATCAACAACTTACTATACTAATCAACAAAAAGGAAGAAAAAAAAAACATAACAATTACTCAAGTAAGGGATACAATAACATTTTGTCTTAGGATTCTTGCACCAAAACATTGATTGGACATTGAAGACTCCTCTTTGATCCATATATGTTTGTCAGAGTTCAGACAAACCAAATCAAACCTCTCTTTCAAAATCCTACAAGAAAATTTAAACCCCATAATTTATATATATATATATATATATATATAAGGAATGGACAAGGAAGAATTTTTTTTCTTTAGTCATCATTGCATCTCTCATCATACCCCAAAATACCTCTCCTAAATCCCTATTTTCCATTCCCCATGCCTCCACCGCCCTACTCTTGCTTCATCCTGCTCGATCCAATGAAGGGAGCTAGATAATGGGAGGTGGGGAGGGGTGGAAGTTTCCGAATTTATGTTCTTGAATCTTTGGGCTAAAATAGGGAATTTTTATTATAATTCTTTTCTTTTTGTAAATTTAAGGAATTTTTTTTTTTTTTTTAATGTGGTGCAACTGATGTGGCATTTAAAAAAAATTGAATCTCATTTGGAACTCAACTTTAGAAAATTTGAGTTCTAAGTAAAATATTATAGAGAATATAGATGAGACAATACAATGAGTGAGTGGAACAAATAAATTGCAATGACACTATCTATCATCTTTAGCCACTTCTCAAACTCACTGATGTCTTAGAGATTTAGCATTGGGGGGTGTAAAAACCCTCAAGTTGCTATTTTACCACCTAAACCCTTAAATTCATTCTGCATCCAGGTGTGCAAACCCAAAATTTTTTCCATCTCAGCTACAATAAGGTTGCACATATGCAACCTTACTGTTCATGAGGATGTAAAGTAAATATAATTTTTTAATATTTTTTCTCTCTTCCTTTCACTTTAGACTCCTCTGACCTCTCTCTTCTTTTTTCTTTTCTTTTTTTCCTTTTCTCAGCTCTTTCTCTAATGGTCTCTGCTTTCTTCCTCTCACGATGAAGCCTCTCTCTTCTCCAAATCTGCTTTGGGTGGGTGGGTTACTCGTTGTGGGTTTTGTGTGTTTGGATTTGGGTTTTTGTAGGTATTTTTGTGGGTTTTTGTGGGTGTTTCGGTGGTTGTGGGTTGCTGTTGGTGGGTGTTTCGATGGTGGGTATAAATTTTGGTGGACGTGGGTTGCTGTTGTTGTTGCTGTTTTAATGGAGTTTCAAAGGTGACGGTGGTGGTGGTGGTGGAGGTGGACGTGTTTAGTGTTTCTAGGTGGTTGGTTTGGCGGTGCTGGTGTGTGAGCTTGATTGTTGAGGATAGAGACAGAGATGAAGTGATGGAAGAGATAATAATTTTTAATATTATTTGTTGGTATATTTTATATTATTTTAATGAGTTGTTTGTATAAATAGAAACTAGGATGTTGGGAGAGTTATAAAATGAGTTGGTAAAATATATAAAGTAGGTTTTTAGGGTATAAAATATAACTTTTTGGCATCCCAGATGCTAATGCTCTTATATTGGTTTTCATCCTCATCAAGACCCTCAGCTTCAAAGTCTTTTTTTTTTTTTTGACATCCGAAACGATAGAAATTTCATCAAAATGTGTAAAGAGTTGTAGTACAGTAGTGACCCCAGTGTATGTGTTGGGGTTTCAAAAGTTTAAAACAAGTTACAAATGCAGCAAAAAAACGTGGCTTGTTATTGCAAGGCCATAAAGTGTTGGTACTTCCAGTAGGCCTCTCGCGACTTCAACAATTATTTTTGGTTGGAGTTGGATATGCTCAAAGTAAAACTTGTTCCTCGCGTTCCAAATTGACCATGTCGTAGCTGCCCACTACTCAAGTTCCTGTGGGCTAAGCTTGTCATGCAGCTGTTGGAATAAATGAAAGAAGTCTTCTACAATGTTTTTGCATTTCTGGATTCGACTACTCATCAGTGCCCATACATTTTGTGCAAATGGGCATTCCCATAGGATATGATTTGTATTCTCAGACTGTTGGTGACAGAATTCACACCTGGTATCCACTCGTATTCGGCGTCTATGGAGATTTTCCCTAGTTGGGAGGCAATTTGAGCAAGCTTTCCATAAAAACATTCGAACTTTGGTGGTACGTTGAGTGTCCAGAATTTCCTGCCATGTCCTTTGTGCAAATATTGTCTCAATTTTGCCTCTGTCCCACTGTTGTGATTCTTCATCCAGGAGCTCACAGACCCGTATGTCTTTGGCATGTTCATTCAGTGGTATTGGAGGGTGTGATAGAAATTTGTGAGAGTAGACCACCACTGTCCTGCCATCTCCTACACGCCACTTTGACCCATTGTAAATGATGTCCCTTGTTGCAAGTAGGCTTCTCTAAACAAAAGACTGGTTACTACCTAATTGAGCCATCATGAATGAACAATTAGGAAAGTACCTTGCCTCGTATACTCTGTAAAACAAAGAATTTGTGCCTTGGGTTAGTTTCCATGCTTGCTTTGAGAGCATTGCCAAGTTGAATGCATGCAAGTCTCTAAAACCTATCCCTCCTTCCTTCTTGTTTGTGTATAGTTTTTTCCAATTAACCCAATGGATCTTCTTTTCTTCTTTGTTTTGTCCCCACCAATATTTTGCAAGCAAGGAATTGATGGAGTCATACATGGATTTGGGTAGCTTGAATAGGCTCATCGCATATGTGGGAATCACTTGTGCCACTGTTTTTATAAGGACCTCCCAACTTGCCTTTGATATAAACTTCTCCTTCCACCCCATCACACGTTTGAGAATTTTTTCTTGTAATTCTTTAAAGGTGTTCACTCTTGATTTACCACATGTCATTGGTAGACCAAGGTATATATCACTGTTTGTCATTACTCTAGCCCCTAATTGATGTCGAATCACTCTCCTTATTTCGGGATTTGTGTTCTTGCTAAAAAAACAAGGAAGTTTTTTGGCGATTGATTGCTTGTCCCGATGCTACCTCATATTGGCCAAGAATGCTCAATAGTTGTTGACACTCTCCAACCATGGCTTTGCAAAATAGTAAACTATAGTCTGCAAATAGAAGGTGGGAGATGCACACCCCATTTTGGCTAGACATAATTCCATTGATCACACGATTCTCTACTGCCTTATTTAGTAGTGCCAAGAGGCTTTTAGCACAAAGGAGGAAGAGGTAAGGAGATAGTGGGTCTCCTTGCCGAATGCCCCTAGATTGAGTGATCCAGACCTTTGGTTCCCCATTGATAAAGACTAAATAAGAGGCTGTGGTGATTGTCTCCATGGCCAATTTCACCCATCTTTGATCGTTTTTTTACATAAGAAAATGAACAAGATGATAAGTCCGTCCAACCTATTTACCCAATTTACTTGGAAGTAGAACGAGATGATCCATTGAGGGGAGGGCGGTGGGAAGGAGGGAACAATAGAGGCGCTACTTTGACAACGCTGTTTTCTTGCAATGCTGCAAAGGCTTTTTCGGGAATCTGCCTTTCTATTTTGAGCTTTCTTGATTCCCATGGCTTTGAATGAACACGTCTCATCAATAGATAGAAATCTCCGATTTCCCCTTACAATCGATTTGAAAATAGCACGTTCATATTGCTTTTCGTTCATTTCCGCCACGCCAACATAGCCGCCATAATAAGAAAAGCGGGCGAAGCAGCTAGAAGCGCTCGCTTTTAGCCCTTGATGAATTCTTATTCACGAATGAATTTTTATTTTGGGAAAGCCAACAGAAAGATTCGATTCTGACTTCGTAGAGCCGGTGCTACTGTTGAACCCCAATTTCTGCATAATACCCTGCAAAAAAGACCACTCCACCCGATCATAGGCTTTGTTAATGTCCAGCTTAATCGCCATATGGCCCATCTTCCCTCTTCTTCTGTTTCTCATTCTATGCAAAATCTCATAGGCAACTGTTGTATTACCAATAATAAGATGGTTTGGCATAAAGACACTCTGAGAGTCAAAAATCACGTTAGGCAAGATATGCTTCAATCGATTAGCAATAACCTTTGAAATTATCCGAGATACAACATTACTTAAGCTAATGGGTCTATAGTCTGCCAGGTATTTGGGATCTTTCTTTTTTGTGATTAAAACAATATGTGTGTGGTTCATTTTTTTCAACATATGGCTAGAGTGTAAAACAGATAAAATAGCTTCAGTAACATCATTTACTATGATATGCCAATATTTCTGAAAGAAAAAAAGGGGACATACCATCTGGTCCGAGTGATTTTGATGGGTGCATTTGAAAAAGGGCTAATCTGACTTCATCAGTAGTGTACGGACAAGTGAGGCTCTCATTCATGTGTGGGGTGACTTTTCTTTGAACTGATTGTAAGACACTCTCAATGTTTTGTGGGTGGGCTGTGGAGAAAAATTCCTGGAAGTATGATTCGGCTACTTAGGCAATTTGCTCATCAGAAGTGCACCACCTTTCTTCAGTATCAAACACTCAGGAGATATGATTTTTTCTTCGGCGTTGGCTGGCTCGGTTGTGAAAGTATTTTGTGTTCTTGTCCCCTGCAGGTAGCCAAATTGATCGGGATCTTTGTCATCAAAAAAGCTCATCTTGGTGGATAATATTTATGATTTCAGCTTTGAGGTTTTTGATGGAGCGTAAATTCTCGGCTCTATTATATAAGCACAACTCTTCTAGCATTTTTTGTTTTTCTTGCAATTGTGGTTTTAAGAGTCCAAAGGTATGTCGGCTCCAATCAACAAGGACAAATCTGCATCTTTTTTTTTTTTTTTAAACATCCTTGCCATTGGGCTTTCATGAGGTACATTTGATTCCCAAGCCACCTGTATGATATTTGCACAATCTGGGTGAGTGGCCCATCTCTCCTTAAATCTGTGTGGTGTTTTCTTCTTTATGGTGAGCTAAGGCCGAATGTGAGTAGTAACAAGGATTGGGTTGTGGTTTGAATAGGATGCCTCTAAATGAGTGACTTGCACTTGAGCAAATTTATCCCTTCATTCAATCGTGGCGCATGCCCTATCTAATCGTTCCTGCACTAAATCATCACGCCCATTAGTCCATGTAAAGATATTACCTCGGTAACCCAAATCCACCACTCCACAATGCAAGAGAGCTTCTCGAAATTGCTACATGGGGGCCAATTGTTTAGGTAGCCCACCTTTCTTATCTTCTGATTAAAGGATTTCATTGAAATCCCCAAGGCAGAGCCAAGGGCCAGACTGTCTGGAATGGAGATGTTTCAGGAGTTGCCATGATTCTTACTTCCTATGTTCCTCCGGCCAACCATAGAATCTTATTAATCGCCATAGGTTGGCTGGGTCATCCTTGATGAGAGCATCAATATGATTTAAGGTGAAAGTTTGAATGTGCAACTCAATCTCCTCCATCCAAAGCAGTGCTAGGCCTCTACTGCATCAAATACTAGGTACCACAAACATACATTGATAGGGTAAGTCAACTTGAATCCGTTTCATCTCTTCTAAAGATCGTTTTGCTTCCATTAGAAACAAAATTTTGGGAACAAGCACTAAGTGTAAGAGTACATCTGCTTCTCGTTGGTTCCCAAGCCCTCGGCAGTTCCGGCTCATGAGTTTCATTGTTCTTGGTCGGGCTGCCTGGCAGCCTCCATTGTTGGGTTGTTGAGGTTTTCTTTTTTTCTTCCATTCTTTTTCTTCTTTTTACGTTTTGGATTTCTTCTTCATCACAGACATTGACTCCAGGTTGAGCTCTCTTTGTTTTGCAGGAGCTTTGGTGGCTACGGTTTGTTTTAAAGTTTGGGGTGCGTTGAATTCTTTTCCATGTTGCATTAATTGGTGCCCCACATAACTGACTTTGTTTTTCCATATCGGATGACTCCTCACATGACTGTGTTATGTGAATTAATTGGTCAGCATGTGGGTTTAGCTCATCATAAGTGACAGGCACGTTAATGAGTGTTGATTTCAACGCATGTGATTCATTACTCTCTGCAACGGTAATCTCCATACCCATGATTTCCGTCTGCTTATCAATATCCCCATTAATTCTATCTGATTCCAAGATTTTCGCACCCATTAAATTCTCCTTCATTACTTTCTCACAACCACCAACTCAGTTTTCTTGAAAATACGCTGCCTGAGATTGATGCGAGTATTTAAGTGTTGAGCCATTATCCTTCCTCCCATAAATGTCATTATTTCCTGCCACCTCATCATGGGAATTGATTGAAACCGTTGCTTTCTGGGGTGGTTCCGGTGCTGGTGTAGGTGGTGGTGCATTGGTTTTGGTCCGTTCTACTCCCATATCCTTCTGATGAAAACCCGCTTTCAGCCAATCTCCATATGGTTTCTCGGCCTGCTGTGAGGTCCCCTGGTCAAAGCAGTCCTTCACCTCATGGCCGAATTTACCACATTGGTAGCATAATCTCAACAATCATTTGTACTTGAAGCCAACTCGCACCTGATCACCCTCAGGATTTGCTACCCATCCCCCTTGACAATTGGCTTTTCCAGAGAGATCCCAACCCGAATTTTGATGAAATGAGCTTGATTCGATTGGAAAGTCTTGTTATCCACCTCGTACACATGACCTAAACCTTTGCCAATTTCCTATCCCGCCTTTTCATTAATCAAGTCAAAGGGTCAGCCCCACACTTGAACCCATATAGGAAGGGTTGAGAAAATGACCGAGTTTGCCGTCATGCCCTCTCTCCCATCTTTTGAGAACCAAAAGATTGTTGTTGAAACTCCAAGGGCCATTATCTAGTACCCAAGTTAATTGGCTCTTTAGCTTAAATCGGAATTGAAGTAGCCCTTCCCCCACATCCACAATCCTCAGGTCATTTCCAAGCTTACACGCAGATCGTAGTAATGCTTTTGCTGCTCTCTAGTTGTATGGTCTGTTAGTTAGGAATCTGCCTAACAGTGTGAGTGAACATTCTTCAATAGTCTTCTCTTTGTGGGCTAAGTTTATCTTCACTACTTTGCTCTCTTCCTTCATGGGTTGTATTTTTTGTAGCCTCTCAATGAAGTCTGAATCCATTCTATGTTCCCTGAGATTACACATTACCTGGGCGCCGTGGAAAGAAAAAGCTCACCTAGAGTGAGGGAGAAAAGCTCCTACGTAGAGAGGAGAAAGAATCCAGCTACAAAGTCTCAAACCTCATTCTATTGCTCCTCAGCCTCATCTCACATGGACTCCCAACGAATTTAGATGAAAAAATTCATGGAGTTCTCAATTTCTCGTACATCTTAGCCCAACTTAATAACTTGATTGTTGATCTTACGTCAATGGTGAGAACCTCCTTGGATTGTAGGTCCTTCCCTGTACTCTACCTCAAGATGCATAGTACTACCATAAACTTTGTGGGACCGTCCATGCTTTTGCATTAAATCGGGTCACAGGCCTTTTCAGTCACAATTGATTTCATTTCCCCCACTCTTTTTGATCTTGTATTTTAGAATAAGAAAGACACGAGTGATAGTGAGAAAATTTTGAAAGTATAAGCTACGAAGCACGGGTGCGTTTTGGGACTCGGATGCGGGTGTGGGACTCGACAATTTTTGAAAAAATAGGGTGCGGGTGCGGGTGCGGCGGGACTCGGTGATTAAAAAATGATTAAAAATATTTTTATTTATATTTTCTATATATTTTTACTATTAAAATATTCTTAAAAAACACATTAATATATTTGATTCACAAAACAAAGAAAGAATAAGGCAAGAAACGCATCTGTGGTCAGAAATTCGACCTCTTCGGCGAGTTTCAAGGCCGATTTCGGCCTGTTTCAGCCGTATCGGCCGTATCGGTCGCCGGCCGATATGTACCGATATGGCCGAAACAGGCCGGTTCGGCGCGAATCGAAGCCGATTCGGCGCGAATCGAGCCGAGTCGGCGTGAATCTGAGAGAAAAAAAAAAAAAGCAGATGTGGCACCGACGCGCGGTCTACCGCGTTGGATGCCGCGTCCCGCGTTGCGCCGCGTTGGACTCGGGTGCGGCACCCTCCCAGCCGCGTCCGTGCATTCTAGAGTATAAGTCTTCCTTGCAAATCAAGTTTAACAAAATCAACTTCCAAGTGGGATGAGTTTTTTATTTTTTTTTAGTTATCATATCAACAGGTACTTTCTTAGAACTGGAATTTTGGAAAGCCAGATTTTATACTTGAAACTTGATTTTTCACAAAGTGGAGTAACAAAGTACACTACTTAAATAATTTTCATAAGTTGCTCATGAGCAAGGTACTCTTTCCCGCTTTTAGTCTTGATGGAGTATGTTTCACCGGATATTAATAATGTAGTCTTAGCTAATTTACCAGCTCATTAATAAATTTCAAGCGGGTTTTTTTCTAAATTAAAAAAAAAAAAGTTTCATAAGAACTTGTTTGTAATTTAAAAAAAGAAAAGCAAAAATGTTTTTTAATATATATATATATATATATAGGACAAAGTTTAGTTACAAAATTAGTTATAAAATTAGACTACAATCTTACTCAATAAAATAAACATTACTACATATTTTGAAAATCTAACCGTTGAATTGCATGTTTTTTATGCTCTTAATACATATCAAATTTTGTATCAATTTAATTTTTTTACTATATGATCTATAAATTTATTTTTTATGTATAATTTTAAATTACAAAAATTTACAATTTAAACAATTTATTGATAATATAACTGTTAATCTTCAATTTTTGTAACTAAACTCCCAAAAAAAAAAAAAAAAACAAAAACAAAAACAAAAACAAAAACAAAAACAACGCAGAGAAAAAGACCCGATTGGGTACACTCCAACCGGATTCTTGACCAATTCAAGTCCACAACCAGCATCCTTTCTCCACCCAAATATATATATGTTTTTAAATTTTTAATTAAAAAAAAAAGCAACCAAACTGCATACAGAGAGAGGGAATCGATTTAAAAGAAAAGAAAATTCAAGAAAAGCCGAACCTTCCGGCAGTATTGTTGTATGGCGAGACCCATGAGCGCCACCGCGCGACCAACACAGTCCTCGTCACCCTCCGTGACCGTCACTACCACCGTCGCATCTCAGTCCCAACAACCACCCCATCAACATCAACAACAACAACAACAACAATCACAACCTGAAACCCTAGTCCTCCGCCTCAACCGCAAGAAGAAGAAGGTGACTTGGAAGGAAGACACCGTGGACAACGAGTTCATGCAGAAGAAGAGCTCCAAGAAGTGCTGCATCTTCCACAAGCAGAAGCCCTTCGACGACGACGATACTGACAGCGACAGCGACCACGATCCCGATCCCGATCACGATCACGATCACGACCACGACCACGCTTCTTGTTCTTCTTCCCATCACTCATGATTCTCACTCGTAAGTCTACGCTTTTTTTTTTTTTTTGGAAAGATTCTATTCTATGTGGCTTTGATTATGGAAAAAAACGCTCCTAGGTTTTGTTAACTAATTTGAGGATCATATTGATTGATTGATTGGTTAAACCTTTGGTTTATTTATTTATTTCTGGATTTTATGCTTGGAAATTGTCCTCAAGATCTGTGCACTTTTGTCAATTTTGTCCATTTCATGGTTCATATTTTATTTTCTGAATCTAATGGAGTACAAACTGCCAATTTATTTAAGATTTTAAATGACGTGCGAGTTTATACCCCTCTACATGTGTAAAATTTAATCTGAATTGTGAAATGGAGAGGATCCTTTTCGAATTTATCAAACTTTGTTGAGTCGGGACGAATGATGTTAGCACTCTTCCTCAATCTCATTAGAGATTGCTCATTAAATTGAGTGAAGGGGGCTCGACTCATGCATACGGGAAGTATACAAGATAAACACCAATTAGTTACAAATGAAAATTTCAAATATCTATCAACCTGAGTAAATAAGAGAAAGAATATTGTCGCGAGGTTGAAATCCATTTGAATAACCAAGTCGGTTTGGTTAATAAGGAATAAGTTGTTGAAAGCTTGAAGACGAAGGAGCTGGTTGAGTTGATCAGTGGGATTGGTTAGGTACGTTTCAGAAATGTGCTTTCCCCTTCTGTCTGATCACTCAATGTGTAGATTTCTATCCTTGATTGTTCATCCCAAATATATTGGCTCTTATTTTTTTAACATGAATCCACTTATTAACTTGTTTTTTTCTGATCCTACTTTGTTCACTTGTTTACCGTATCTAGGCAGTTTTTTCCTTTAGCAACTTTAGACTCACTGATGTTGCTAAGCTGCAGGAAATTTATCAAAATCAATTTCTATCATTCTTATTGCTAAGCTGCTGGAAATTTGTTTACTTGGAATAAAGCCTTTATTCCAAGGACTATGACTCTAAATAGCATATTCCTAGAATGATCAGGATTACTAAAAAAAAAAAAAAAAAAAAAAAAAAAAAAAAAAAAAAAAATAATAAGACTCGTGGCCTTTGGTACAGCCTAGGACAGCCCTTCCAAAAAATCTGAAAATTACTAAATTTTCCTTCTTCTAGTAAACTTAATTAAAACTATATTTTTAACCTAAAGACCTTAATATTAAGACATTAATAACAAAAGTATTATTAGAGCTATGCAAGATTGGGAGTTGGAGCTTTTTTTTTTTTGGGGGGTGGAGGGGGGGTTGTTTATGGATTTAATCTACTTGATTCCTGTGAGAAGGAATGGGAAGGATAAGTTCTTTTGGAGGTCAGCTTAAACATGGGGGGTTTGAGGTTGGCAGATACTATTGGTCTTTGATTTGTACTACTGATATGTCATTTCCATGGAGAAGTATTTAGAGGTCAAAGGTGCTGCCAAGAGTTGGTTTCTTTACACGGACAGCAGCTTTGGGTAAAATATTGACGATAAATAATTTGCAGAAAAGGAGCTTGCTTGTGTAGACTGGTGTTATATGTGTGAATGTGATGGGGAGACTATGGGCCATTCACTCCTTCACTGTCTCATATGGCTACAAAGTTGTGGTCCATGGTGTTCTTGTTTGGAGTTTTTTGGGTTATGCTGAAGAGTGTTGTGGCGTTACTAGCTTCTTGGCAAGGTCGGTGTGGCCATCATCAAAATATATCTATTTAGAAAGCCATTCGTGTTGTTTGATGTGGTGCATTTGGCGGGAACACAATGCTCAAAGTTTTCAGGATTGTGAATGGATGATCCCTAAGCTTAAGCCTTTTCTTTTCAAAACTTTTTTTGATTGGATGTTAACTTTTGGCTCTTTCTCTATATGTACTCTTTTTTAATATGCTTAATCTTTGTACCTTGAGAGCATGATTTGTTGTTCCCATGTATACTCCGTGTACCTGAGCTATTTCTTTCATCAATAAGAATGTTATTTATTAAAAAAAAAAAAAAAAAAAAACTCAATAATAGCAAAAGTAACCTATGAAAGTTGCCAAGAAAGTCCCACATCATAACTAAACCACAAAAATTTTGAATCCTTAGGTATTTGATCTTTTACTTCGTCAAACTCTTTATTATCTGCAACTCTGCACAACAATGGTGCTTTTTGTGAATCAAGACAAAGCTGTAACATTTGCAATGCAAATTTCTCACATTGATTTTGTAATTACAAGTGATTTAATGATGGGATGGAATGCAAGACTTCTTTGTTCTTAATACTACCAACAGTGATTCAGGAGTCGATGTAAGTGTCACGTCAAAATTCTTAATTCTTCAACACTTCAAAACTTGAGGCCTAGTTTTCTCCAACCAGGGGAGAATGATGTGGGAAGCACAAAGAAGATTCTATTTTGAACCCTAGATGATTCGATAGTTACAACGGGGGAACCCTAGATGTCTTTGTTGGAAACAGTTGAGCTACAAGGCTCGTGGAAAAGTTCTTATTCCCAAGTCCTATTATGGTTAGATTTATTAATTAATTTATTTTTAATATAGATGTAATGCTTTCAATTCAAAGAGTATGAATTCGAATAGAATAAAATGGAGGAAAAGATTACATATGATCAACCCTAACTAATCCGTTGAGGATCCATAGCTGACCCCAAAATTTTGGGACTAAGGCTTTATTGTTGGGATGCTTTCAATTCAATAGAGAATAATTTGTTAACAATTATGCTTGAGGTTATGTGTAATGTGATTCTTCTTGGAGTTGTGATGGTAGGAAAATCCTAGGTGTGATGTTAGGCAAAACTATATGTACTTCAGGTAACCTTCTTCTCCTGTTGAAATTCTTGCAACTGGATATTGATTTATCTCCTTTAGAACCCTAAAACTTGTTGGGTAAAAATGCTATCACAACCTATGCTAATATTGAAACCCACAAACTAGAACTGGTACAATGCCCAATTTAATGTTCACAGCACCTAGAACACCCAGTTCAAAATTTGATTTTTCTTCACTGTTTCACCCCCAAAGCCTACCTTTCCCTTATACCATCTCCAAAGCCTACTCTTCCTTCATACCACCTCCAAAGACTACCCTTCCCTTATACTATTAGAAACTCCTATCTTTTTTAAGCTTGTTCCACCAAAAACCCTAGCTGTAGCTATCCCAAACTCCTCCAAATCTCTGTTGCTAGATAAAATTCTGCAATCTATTTGGTATAAGGGCTTTTTCAAAAAATATTTGGTATAAGAGCTTTTGTTATAGCTCAATTTTGTATTAGAGCTGAAGATCTTATCTAATTTCTTTTTAATAGATTTATGGAGGAGTTGAATTGCCATGATAATGAGGATGAGGCCCATTTAACTATGGCATCATAGACTTAAATGATTTTAGAAGCGGATGAAGCTGATAATTCTCTTCTCTATCCTTAGGCCTATTCTTGGTACACTTGAACAAGAGGATGAATATTCGACTTGTAACTCTTTATTTCAAGCTTTTGTTTGTTGTGGACATCTCCAAATTAAACAGCTTATTATTGATGGTGGAAGTTACTTTTAAAGCAATCATTGATGGTGGAACTGTTATTGGTGTTGCCAGCAAAGAGTTTAATGAGAAACAAGATTAAATACCAAAAACTCTAGAATTGTGGTCTAGTTTTGATGTGAGGCCTTCTTGGCACCTTCCTTAGGCTACTTTTGTTATTATTGAGTCTTAATATTATTTTCATTAGATTAGAAAATTACTGGTGCAGCTTCAATTAGGTTTTTCTAAAACTAGTGTTAATTTTGTCATTTTTGGAGTTTATTGAATATGCTGTAATGGGCTGTCCCAAAAGCCATATTGTTTTAGGTTTTTAGTCTTTTTTCTATTTGTTTTAAAAGTTCTTAAGTACTTTTCTAATTGTCTTTGTTATCAGGAGTCAGCTTATTTTAAAATTTGAGGCTCTTATTGCCTTCTTCTTAACTATGATTGCCTATTGTTTTACTTTTGTTTGTTTCTTGTTCTATACACTGTTTGACACCAACCAGCTCTCAAATCCATTCAAGATTCAAGCTTTATATTACGTAACAGGTAACCCAACCTAAATCCTTAATTTTAACATCAAACCTTTTTAAAAAAACCCTTCAAGATCTCATCAAGAATCCTAATTTAGTGCTGAATTTCCAAAGATCCTACAGTCAGCACCTACATTCAACTGCCTCAAGCTTTCAACCAAACTCGTGAAACCATTCAAAGTGGTTTGGATAGAGTGGTATTTCTATTTGTCATTGAGTTTTTTCTTGTTCCTATTCTCAGAGCGTTCAGCAACTTCGTAATTGTTTTGAAATACATGATTTTTTTTTTTGATAGGTAAACAGAAATCTATTATAAATGAGAAAAAAGGAAAAGTACAAGTTGTTCATGATGATGAACAACAAGAAAAAAAAGAACAAACAGCACAACAAAAAGAGAAATCAGGAAACTAAGCTAAGGGAAGCCATAAACTCAGAGAGAGTAGAGCAATCCGTAAAACCCCAATCTCGGTTTGGCAATTTTTTATTATTAATAATATTCTTACGTTATTTATCAAAAAAAAAATCCGTAAAACCCCAACAACGAGACCACTCAAATAGACTACGTTGGCATAACACCTTGAGCTCATCCAACCTCTTCTCATTATCCTCAAAGGAACGACGATTTCGTTCCAACCACACAATCCACATTAAGCATCCTGGAACCAAATTCCAAATATCCAAATTAAGATTCCCAAGCCACTGATGCCAACAAGATAACAAACCCACCACTGATCCTGGCATAATCCAATGAATACCAAAAGCCTGAATCATAAAAGTCCATAGGGAATGAGTAATAGGACAATGAAGGAGAAGGTGGTCTACCGACTCCCCATCACAACAACACATACAACACCAAGAAGCCAAAGGGCGACCCCTAAGCATTAGATTATCCAAAGTGAGGATCCGACTATGAGCAGCAGTCCACAAAAAGAACGCCACTCGCCTAGGAATCTTTGGTTTCCAAACACCCTTCCAAGGAAACAAAGAATTCGAAGCACCCCGAATCGCATGGTAATAAGACTGCGTGACAAACTTACCATCACCTTTTAGCCACCAACAAAGGGTATCCCTCCTATCACCCCAAGGAATATGAGATTGGATAAGTTGGAGAAGAGAATAAGATGCAATTAACTCCCAATCTTCAAAAGCTCTATAAAACCTTAAATCCCAAACTCTAATAGTAGCCCCTTCTAGAAACCACAAAACCTCAGAGATACAAGCATCCTTAGCCGCTGAACACACAAAAAGCTCAGGATAGAGATCTTTTAGAGTATTATCACCAATCCACCTATCATGCCAAAAGCGGATACGAGTGCCTTCACCTACTACAAAAGACAGATGCTTAGAGAAGCTCACCCACCCTTCATTGATGCTTCTCCATAGGCCACACCCATGAGTCCTCCTGCACACTTTAGTACACCACCCCCCTTGACCCTCACCATATTTTGTGGAGATGACTCGCCGCCAAAGGTGGGTAATTTCATGACCATATCTCTACAACCATTTTCCTAATAAAGCTTGATTAAAAGACACCACACTTCTTATCCCCAAACCACCCATCTCAACGGGTAAACACATCTTTTCCCAAGCTACCAAAGGATTTTGAAACTCCCCTTAGAAGATCCCCAAAGAAAATTCCTCTGAATACATTCCATTCTAGCAGCCACAGATTTAGGAATAGTAAAAAGAGATAAAAAGTACGTTGGGAGGCTTGAGAGCGTACTCTTTATTAACATAAGTCTACCACCCTTAGATAAATAGAGACGCTTCCACCCAGATAGCTTCTTCTCCATTTTCTCCAAAATAGGATTCCAAATCGAAGCAGTCTTAAAAGAAGTCCCCAACGGCATCCCCAAATATTTCATAGGCAAACTTCCCACTCTACATTGAAGAATATTAGCCAGTGCATCTAGGTTATTCACCTCCCCAACAGGGACAATCTCACTTTTCCTAACATTGACCTTCAAGCCCGTAAAAGCCTGAAAACAACACAACACCAACCTAATGGACAGTAGTTGTTCCCTAGAGGCATCACAAAATAAGATAGTGTCATTAGCAAATAATAGATGGGAGATATGCACACCAACAGAGTTCACAGAGCCCACATGAAACCCCCGAATAAGATTACACTCCTCTGTCTTCTTCAAAAGTCTACTCAAAACCTCCATTTTCAAAAGAAACAAAAGCGGAGATAGTGGATCTCCTTGTCTCAATCCACGAGAACTACCAAAGAAACCTTCCGGGAGCCATTTATTAGGATTGAAAAATGGACAGAAGTAATACAAGCCTTGATCCACCCCCTCCATTTCAACCCAAAACCCATCCGGGCCAACAAATAAAACAAGGCCTCCCAGTTCACATGGTCGTATGCTTTTTCAATATCATGCTTGCAAACCACACCCGGTATTCTGCTCTTCAACCTGCTATCCAGGCATTCATTTGCAATAAGCACTGAATCCAGGATCTGCCTTTCGCCAACAAATGAATTTTGAGACTCAGAGATAAGATTATCCAAAACCGCCCTCAACCTATTAGCCAACACCTTGGATAGCAACTTGTACACACTACCCACCAAACTAATGGGGCGAAAGTCCTTAATGTTAACAGCATTACGCTTCTTGGGAATTAAAGTGAGAAACGAAGCATTCATAGACCGTTCAAACACAGAGTGCCGATGAAAGTAATCAAAGAAATCCATGACATCCTTTTCCACAACACTCCAACATTTGTGAAAAAAAGCCATGGTGAAGCCATTAGGACCGGGGGCTTTATCACCCTCCATCTCCCTTAATACCTGGATGACTTCCTCCTTCGAGAACTCCTTCTCTAAGGATAACCTCTCTACCTCTCCAATGCATGCAAAATCTAACCCATCCATAGTAGGACGCCACACCTCATTTTCCTCAAACAACCCTTGGTAGAAGAGAACTAACTGAGAGCGCACATCAGCCTCATCCTCATAAAGAATACCATCCACCTCTAACCTCTTAATTAGATTAGCATTTCTATGGGAATTTGCTAATTTATGAAAGAAACGAGTATTATTATCTCCCTCCTTCACAAACAAAGCACGAGACTTTTGTCTCCAGAAAATTTCCTCAAGAGAAGCCAAATGTTCTATGTCCCCTTTGAGCTGAATGCGACGGATCTGATCCTCATTCGATAGACCCACCGACTCCTCTCTTGCATCAAAACCCAAAAGTTCTATGTCCCCATTGCGGAGAAGATGGAACAAATATCAAGAATCACCAAAGACTGCTGCTGAAAAAGGAGCAAAATATGCTAAGGATGTTGCTGAAATGCTAGATCAGCAATAATAGCAAGAGGAAAACCATAAACTGAGGACTGGAATAGGAAAGCAGCAAGATGAATGTCCAATATAGCTTATTATAAAAAAGGGACCTAGACTTGTTTAGCAAAGAGAAATTTTAATAAAGAACCAAACATGTTACACATCTCTCTAGGAGGTGGAGAAGCGTAATTTGGAATTTCTGCCTATGGTTCAAGCTAAAGCAATGTTAGTCATGGACGTGGATGAAAGGACCATTTTGAAAATGGAATCAAACTTTGTAGACCAAAATGAAAATTCTCAAACTTAAGGGACCAAATGAAAACAATCCCAAACATTAAGGTTCAAAAGTGTAGCTTAGTCTTATTAGCATTACTATTGATTTTTTAATTTTTGGGTTTCTAATAGTTATCTAGATTGGTCTTAGTAATCAAAGTCCTGCGAGTCCAGGCCTTATTAAGGTTTTGTGTAGTTTTTTTATAATATTGATACACTTTCAAGTCAATAAAGAACAATTTTTTAAGGAGAATTTGGCCGCAATTGTGCTTTAGGGTTTGTGTGATGCAATCCTTATTTGAGCTGTGATGCTGAGGAAATCCATGGTGCTATGTTTAGCAACATCTAGGTGTGATGTCCAGACATTGATTGAATTTTCTAATACTATTTAATTTTATCTGTTTGAATGTAGCGACCAGACATTGATTTCTCACTTTTGGAACCCTAAAAATCATGGGATCAACACCCTAACACAACCCACCTTTTATTAGTTTCAAAACCCCCCAAACCAGATCTGATACAGATCCTGATTGACTGATCAGTGTCGTCACAGCACCCAGAAAGCAGTTTCAAAACTTGAGTCTTTTTCGTTGCATCACCTCCTAGTCCTTCTCTTTCCTTATAACATTGGAAACCCTATATTCCCTAATATTTTCCCCCTTTTTTCTCGGAAATATCCTGGTCCTTTCTATCCCAAATCCCTAGAAACTTATGTTTCTGGATAAAATCCTAGAACTGATTTAGTATAACGGCTTTGGTGACTGCCTAAGGGAAAAACTTTGAATTTTTCCTGCAAGATTGAATTGGCAAGCAGGTCACAGCCACAGTAGTGGGCCTCATGATAATTTTCAAAGCCAAACCATGCAGGGAAATTTACTGATTGTACCTCAAAATCATCAGATCTACTTTTGGGTGATTTACTCGGGGCATCCCTTGGGATTTTCTCTAGGGCAGAATTAATGTGCAAACTTGAGTGTGCTGCTTACATTTGATAATGAGATGGCATGAGACCATGATCTTTTAATGAGCCAGATTACTTTTGATTTGATCTCAAATGTACCGTCTTTGCTGGACCCTTTCATTTACCTGAATGAGATCAATGGATGACCAATTGGTATGCTTATCAGATTTGTTGGCTGGCATGTTGTCATTGGTTCTTTGTGAAGATATAACTGAATGAAGCAAGGATATTTGGATGGATTATTGTTGTGTAAAAGAATATGTTGTCGCCTGCTTTTAAACTGACCAATTTTTCTAAATGGCTCCACTAGATTATTTGGATGTCCATCATCTGTAGTGAAATATGTTGGAAGAAAAACTTAAAATAATATATTGATGGAAAACAGGCTTCAAGTTACCCCTATCTAGTTGCTTAATGGTAGATGTAGGTCCAAGAAGTGAACTCTTCATCAGAAACTTGTATTTGAAAGAGCTTTGTCACATTTGAATTGGGAAATTAATATGGAAGTCAATTGGCACGGTCTGTGGCAAGATGTAAGGAAATGTGGGATACTGCCACCAAGAGCTTGGTTTGGGGGCATTTTTTATTGAACAGCTCTTGAACTCTTGGACCTACCATTCTGCCATTTTTGCTTACCAAAGTAAATTAGTATCTTTGCACAATGACAACTTTCATAACCCTTATCGACAGCTGCGGTTATATGCAAAAATAAAAAAATAACAACAATGAGAATCATCATAGTTATAAAATCAGAATAAGCTGAGTTTTAAATATTGAAATGAGAGTTTTGTATATGAGAATTTATAGGAGACCAGAGTCTGTCTATTTTTGTGACAGACTTCATCTGAGTTGTGGCATTTTTGTTTCCTAGAAAATGAGTTGGTTTATGTATATCCTTGTGTTTATGTTGTTTCATTGTATTTTCTTTTACTTCCAGTTTTGCAGTCACTTGACAAAGGTCTGAAGGAAATATTTGTGGAAGGTTCCCTCCTCAGCCATGCAGGACTCAGGTGATGGTTTTGTTTTAAGAACTACTCTAATTACAACCAGTGGTTCCGAGGACTGAAATCAACCATAACAGTGAACTAACTGAGAAAATCAAGATGAGAATTTTTTCTTGTGCAGAAAAAGTATACTCTTCCTTGTAACACATTTCCACCTTTATGTAAGTGGGGCATTCATCGTCAGTCTTGATTTTATTGGCTATTTCATTCCTTTCTTTATCCATAACTCTAATAAGCAGGTAAAAGTAAAACCAGTAAATATCATGGATTGCTGTTTATTTTTTTCTATCATCCATTGATTTCAAGTTGTTTTCTGTGAGTTAAATTCTGAATTTGTTTCAGTTTTTTAAAGAAAAAAGTTGTTTTGGGGCCCAGGGCCCTTCTAAAAACTCTAGATGGTTAATGAGTTATGGGCTACCTGTAATCCTCAAGCAGTGATCTGCGGTTACCTTAGATGTGTGTCATCATCTTTCTTTTTTCTTTTTAGTTGTTGCTGCGTTAGAATACATGATTAAATTGAGGCTCTCTGATTTACCTCTATTTATGTAGATTTAGGATTTTTGGTTTTTATTTTATTTTATTTTTATTTTTATGAGAGGATAGATTTAGGAAGTTAGATAGGTTAGTTACTGTTTCTCAAAAAAAAAAAAAAGAGATAGGTTAGTTACTGTTGTTTTGATAGACATAGGAAATTGGAATATTAGGGGTTTAATGATGAATAATTTATGAGAAATGCTAACGAGTGCCCTTAGGGCACTGGTTAAGAATCTAGTTAAAGAAAATTTTTATGGGAAAAGAAAAAAAAGCAATTAATGTTTTGACAGCTTTTTTCATTTCCCATAAAAGTGATGTCAAAACTTTCTTTAACTGGATTCTTAACCAATGCTCTAAGGGCACTCATTAGCATGATCCATAATTTATTAGAACTTTTATTGAGAGGTTTAGTTGAAAAGCACATGCTTTTAATGTTGTTTTGATAGACACAGGAAATTGGAATATTGGGGGTTTAATGATGAATCATTTATTAGAACTTTTATTGAGAGGTTTAGTCGAAAAGCACATGCTTTTAATGTTGTTTTGATAGACATAGGAAATTGGAATATCAGGGGTTTAATGATGAATCATTTATTAGAACTTTTATTGAGAGGTTTTGTCTAAAAGCACATGCGTTAAAGGTCAAGCTGCATAGTATTTATGAAATCAAATTCAGGGTAAGTTGTTCACTTGAGCTTAGGATTTGTCTATGGTAGGGATTAGTTATGTAAAAGAGGTTATTTTTTAGGGTAGATTACATTTTTGGTCCTTAACCTTTACACTATGTCAATTTGGTCTTTAACTTTTCAATATTGTGTCAATATGGTCCCTGCTATATAAAGTATTGATGAAAAAATGCTAATGTGGATAACCGCCCAAATAAAATATTATTTTTCTGCCTCATCAATGACACGTGTACTGCCACATCATATTACATTTTAGAAAAAGAAAAAAAAAAAAGCAATATTACTCGGTAACTCAGCACTTGAGGATCTAAATCTCAAATAAAACCCAATCTTTGTTACCACCCACAACCTAGAGCTTCATGTCTTGGTCAAGAGTGAAAGGGTGAGGCCTGAAGTTTGGCAACAGTGACACCCAAAGATGAGGAGCGGTGGCGAGGAGTGGCATTGAGGTTGTTCTGGTTCCTTTACTGGCTTGATGGTATACTCTCTCTCAGTTGAAATGGTTCATTGAATTTGTTCATTTGAATTAGTGTTTTGGAGGCTTGGTTGAGATCTATTGAAAGCTGGACTTTGCAATAGTGGCGGTATGGCAGCTTAAGTTTGTAGGGGGTGATTGGTTTTCTGGTGATTCCAAAAGTAGTATAATCTCTAGGCTTTAATTTTATAGGTGGGAGTAATTGTTTGGTTGGGCTCTGTCGTGGGATTAATTGATCAGATGCTCTATGCCCAATTTGTGGTCAGTAGTATTTTTATCATTTGGTATCAAATGGATTATGCCTAGGGGGAGGCAAATGGGTGGATTTGGGTGGGTTTGGAGTGGACATAATTGAGTTAGGTATATAAAACTCATTTACCTATTAAAACTTATTTAACTAATTGCTTCTAACTCAAATCCAACCCAATCCAATTATTATGGGTAAACCCCAATCCATCTAATCCACCCAATTACCCAATTATCAAAATTACCAAAATGTCACTAAAGTGAAAATGATCAAATTACTCTAAAATCTTCAAGAAAATAACCAAAATACCCCTAAATCTAAAATTACCAAAATACCCCCAAAATCCAAAAAATGACCAAAATACTCTCGAAACTTAAAAAATGACCAAAATGCTCTCGAAACCAAAAAATGACCAAAATACCCCTTGAAACCCAATAAATGACCAAAATACTCTCGAAATCAAAAAAATAACCAAAATACCCTCGAAATCCAAAAAATGACCAAAATACTCCTGAAACCCAAAAAATGACCAAAATACCCTTGAAACCCAAAAAATGACCAAAATACTCCTGAAACCTATAAAATGACAGAAATGCCCCTTAAACTTATAAGTCGATAAAAATACACCCTAAACCTAAAAAATTACCCAAATCCCCCCTAAAACTAAAAAATGGCCAAAATACCCCCGAAACCTAAAAATGACTAAGATACCTCAGAAACCTAAAGAATGATTGAAATATCCCCAAAACCTAAAAAGTTATTAAACGACCTCCAAAACCTAGAAAATTACAAAAAATGACTCAAAAATTTAAAAGTTAACGAAACACCCCTTAAACCTAAAAAATTAGTGACATTCCCTCAAAACCTACAAAATGACTGAAATACTCTTAAAACCTTTAATTTAACGAAAATAGCCTTGAAACATCCAAAATACCCCAAACCCCTATTTTGGTAATTTTAGAGGCTTCGGGTGTATTTTGTCCATCTTATAGGATTAGTGGTATGTTGGTCATTTTAGATATTTTGATGGGTATTTTGGTCGTTTTTATAGGTTTAGAGGAATTTTGGTTGTTTTAGGGGTTTCAGGGTATTTTTGTTAATTTTAGAGGTTTCAAGGTGTTTATGGCCATTTTAGAGGTTTTGGGTTTATTTGGGTCATTTCAAAGGTTTAGGGGTATTTTCGTTACTTTATAGATGAGGGTATTTTGGTTATTTTATAGGTTTCATGAGCATTTTGGTAATTTTTTAGGTTTAGGGGGTATTTTGGTCATTTTATAGTTTTAGGGGGGGTATTTTGGTCATTTTTTAGGCTTTGGGGTTATTTTGGCCATTTTTTAGGTTTTAGAGGGATTTTGGTAATTTTTAGGTTTCAAGGGTATTTTGGTAATTTTTTGGGTTTCGAGGATATTTTGGTAATTTTATGGGTTTTGGGGGTATTTTGGTCATTTTTAGGTTTTGGGGGGTATTTTTGGTAATTTTTAGGTTTTGGGGGGTATTTTTGGTAATTTTTAGGGGTTCAGCGATATTTTGGTCATTTTTTAGGGGTTCGGGGTATTTTGGTCATTTTTTGGGTTTGGGGGTATTTTTGGTTAGGTTTGGGGGTAGGTCTTTTGGGTTTGGGGTATTTTGGTTAGTTTTTTGGGGTTATTTTGGTAATTTTTAGGTTTTGGGGTATTTTGGTCATTTTGGGTTTTGGGGTATTTTGGTAATTTTAGGTTTTGGGGGTAATTTTAGGTTTTGTATTTTGGTGTTTTTTGGGTTTTGGGGGTATTTTGGTTGTTTTTGGGTTTTTTGGTCATTTTTTAGGTTTTGGGGGTATTTTGGTAATTTTTAGGTTTCGAGGGTATTTTGGTCATTTTATGGGGTTCAGGGGTATTTTGGTCTTTTTTGGGTTTTGGAGGGTATTTTGGTCATTTTTTGGGTTTCGAGTGATATTTTGGTCATTTTTTGGGTTTCAAGGGTATTTTGGTCATTTTGTAAGTTTTGGGGTTATTTTGGTAATTTTTAGGTTTTGGGAGTATTTTTGTCATTTTTTAGGTTTAAGGGGTATTTTTGTCCTTTTTTTAGGTTTTAAGGGTATTTTGGTCATTTTTAGGTTTAGGTGTTATTTTGGTCATTTTTTAGGTTGTGGGGGTATTTTGGTAACTTTAGTGGTTTTGGGGCATTTTAGAGTTGAGTGATTTGTAGAAATGATAGTTGGATCATAATTGGGTCTAATTAGGTACCCAATTAAAACCCAATAAACATTAATGTTAATTGGGTTCAATTGGGTTAATACCCATTTAACCCAATTAATAATTGGGTGGGTTTGAGTCTTATTTAAGTGGGCGGATTTGGGTAAGCAAATGGGTTTGGGTTGATTTTGCCACCCTTAGTTATGCCAATGAGGTGTTTGAGTCGCTTCTTTGTTTGAAATGGGTGTTTGGCTGATAGAATAGCACAAGGGTTTGGAAAGTGGTGTTGTTTTACCTCGCATAGATGATTTGGTATGAAAGGAAATTTGATGGGATTAAGCTTCCCTTTGATAGGACCTATTCTATTTGTTCTTTGGTTTAGTGGACATTTGCAGATGGCAGCATACCTTTCTTCCTAGTGAAAAATGTTGAACCTTTTGTCTTTGTAATTTGTTACTTTTGAGAGGAAACAATACGCTTTTCGTGTATTTTAATTGTTCCTTCTACTTTAAAAAATTCTTACAATTAGAAAAGCAAAATTGATTGAGGACTCTATACTAATTTCAGGGGAACATTACTTCCTTTTTTATATATAACTAGTTATAGGCCCGAGCGTTGCACGGTTTTATGAAAAAAATTATAAAATAAATGTATAAATAATTACATATTTTAATAGATTCAATAAAGATAAAAGAAAAAAAAAATTATCAAGTGTAAATAATTATCTCACTAAAATAAGGGGTAAGATTTCTTCCTAAAACTAAATTAAATTGATAATTCCAAATTGAATTTTAAATTGATAATTATTTAAAAAAAATGTACTAAGCAATTGATAAATCTAAAATTAATAAAATCTTGATAATATTATAAATTTAAATTAAAGTTGATAATTCAAGAATGCACATGTAGAACATCTTGATAATTTGATGTAACATAAAAATCAAATAAGAAAATTATTAAAATTAATCTATTAATTCTAACCATATTTAATCATTAAGTCTAAGACTCTAACCCTAAGCATATAAATTAGATCAAATCTAAGAAAATTAGTTTAAACAAAAGGCAACCAATACACAACCTAATCAATTTAATAAAAACAAAATACAAAAACAAAGAAGGAGCCTTTAGAAACTTGACAATGTTTTCGAATGTTTTGAATTCGTTAAATAAAATCACATGAAGACAAAAAACCAATAGTAACACTAAAGAAAATAAACAAAATGAAAATAATAATAATAAAAGAAGAAAAAATGCATATACCTGCATTGTCATGAGATTTAGGCATTCACATATTGAAATAAGTTTCGCTCCAAAAATGATAATGTAAGGACACGATTTGGTGACGAACCTAAACAGTATCGGGTTCATACGTAAAAGGCCCAGACAATATGATTTGTAGAGCGTGGGTGTAAAGAACTAGGTTAACTGTGGTATCTACCTCCAAGATTTTATCTCAAGCCCATCCAAGGTTTTCCTTCTTTTTTGTTGGTATAATCAACGTTTTTTCTTAAGTCCCTAGTGTTACTCACTCTCTCCTCCTTCTTACTTCTTTCTCTCCAGTTTTTATATGTGTTCTTCTTTTTTCCTCGATCCCCTTCTCCATGTTCTTCGTTTAGTTTATATACTCCCCTTCGCGATCCATCCTCGCCGAACACGTGTAGATTGTGTCCGGGGGATTTCTTTCTGTCCCATCTGGCACCTCCTGGAACTTCCTATGGGCAGCTGTAAGGCTGCTTCCCTACTACTCAGGTATCACCTCCACATTAATGCGGCCAGAGAGTTGGTTGAGAGGTCATTAATGCGGAGGCAGCTATAGTTTCAGATATTTGTTTGCCTTATCTCTTTCATCTTTAGTCGGCTACTCTACCCCTTGAGATGACCTACTTCTGAGATCTGATCGTGGTGAGACCACGTCCTGATCGTCTTCGGACGCGATCGTCCTCGGACGCATACTGCCGAGGAGCATGGCGTGCTCGGACGGGTGCACGACCTCGGATGGGCCACTGGCCCAACAATCCTCAACCAATTCTGAATCCTATGGGCCTATCAACCGAATGATCCCCACAATAGCCCCTCAAAATCCTACTTTTCGACTCCTCAAGAGAAAAGGTGGGTTTTGACGTCATGAGCCTGCACCTGTGCGCGTTTCGGGGCATGCCCCTGACGCTTCAGCGCCCCGATTTTGGCAGCATTAAATTCTGACAACTCCCTTGTCTTCCACATTCGACGGTTAGATCCAAATCGAACGGTAGGGGGCTTCTCTTGTTTTGTGAGCGGGAATTTCGCCGCTCACAATCTTCACATGACTATAAAGGCGTTCCCAAATTAAACCTGTACCTTACCCTTAATGGTTACGCGGTTCCAAGGCCTATACACTGAACCTGCCTTCTTCCTGTCTTCACTGTTCTCCTGGCGACTACAAATAATCGTACGTTGTCCGAGGTCCTTCCTTTGAACCTGTAAGTCCTCTCGAAACTTTTACCATTTTTATTCAAAATCAAAAAGTTTTTTCTCTACTAAGTTTCTTTAGAAAAAAGAAAAAAAATGGGGAAGCAGAGGAATCCCTTTCGGTGTCTCGTTGACTCCGAGGAGGGCATTAGAAACTTCCGCATGAAGTACAGTATCCCACCAACGGTAGGGATGAGGTATGCGGCCCAAGGGGAGTGGGTTGACGCCAGGCAAACTGGGGAAGTGGTTATCCCCATGATCGCCTTTATTGAAGGAGGGATGACCATCCCCATGGGTAGTATCACTAGGGGTTACCTTAATTTCTTTAGGCTATCCCCCACCCAATGCGCTCCCAATATGTTTAGGGTTCTGGGAAGTATAGACGCTCTGAATCAGAGAATGGGTCTAAATCTATCCCATCACGACGTGAATTGGGTGTACAGCCTTCACCGCCTAACTGACTAGGACTACTATCTCAAGTCGAGATATCCTGAAGTAAGGTTGATTCAGTGCCTCCCTACTTCAAATAAGCACCTAAAAGAAGATTTCCTCATTTTTTCTGGGGAATGGCATGATGGTCTATCTTGCCCGATAGTGGAGGGAACGCCAGGTGGGTGCGAAGTTATAGACCTATGCTACTTAGCTCATGATCACATTTTAATCACCTTTATTATTTTCGCGTCTCACAACTTTTAACTTTAAAATCAACGGTCTTGCAGATAGACGCTACACGAAGCCCAATCTCAGATTGGTCAATAAAGCGAGCCTAGACAGATTATTGAGAGCTGAAATATACGTGAACGAGGCTGATGGTCAGCTACGAGCAGCACATTTAATTCTCGGATATACCCCCCTTTCTTTTGGCTTTCAGGCGCCGAAGTGCGTGATTAGGGCACGCGATCCTCGGCTTCGCCGTATCAGTGTTGCCTACGAAGGATTCATCGTTCCAGAGGGTATTCCACTTCCCGAACACACACCTCTCACAGAACCTCTTTCCGTGGCCAGCGTCTCAGCGGGGCTTTCTTCACCCTCACCTTCCCTCAAGAAAAAGGGCACCAATAGGAGAAGGAAAAGGGAAAAAAGCAAGCAAACCGTTGTAACAGTATCGGAATCCACGGACGATTTTGAGATTTTCGATCAGCCCTCAAACCTTGAGGAAAGTTCTGACGAGATGGGGGTAAAAAGGATACCCCAAAAAAGCCTAATGGAGCTGATAGGAGGTCAACAGGGAAAGTCTGCACCTGCCCAAACAGTACCATCCCAGGTTTCATCTCTTCCAGCCAGGTCTCCTCCTCCAGTCCCCCGCCACCCTCCTCAATCATCTCCGCAAACAGCACCGCCAAGCATTGCCGAGCCAGAGAAGCGCAGAGAGCAGAAAGGTAAGGGGGTGGCAGATGCGAGCAAATCCCGTCCCACTCGAGAGGAGGATGTCCAACGAGCGGCAAAGCAGCAGAAAACCAGACAGCCCTCTATGCGGGGCCAAGAGAAATCCGATTCCCCACATCCCGATTCACAAGCATGGCTGCCAGTTCCTATGCTCGGTGGGGAACCCCTGCGAGACGATGCCTCTGTAAGGGATTATAACGGCGGCATAGGGTGTCATGTGGCCTCGGCCATAGAGGAGGCCTTATTGCTCCCAAAGGATATGGCTGAGCTAAAGAATGTGAGGAAGAATCAACTCATCCTTGACAATAAACGATATTTGGGCATGGTGAGAAGCTATCTTTTATACTGCTTCATTCTGTGACTGTTACTTACTAATGCGCACTTTTCATTAACTATAACACTAACTCACCCCCCCTTTTTATTTTTTACAGATCATCCAAAATACCTTCAAGCTAGATGAGATGCTCAATGCTTGTTCCAACCAGCTAGATGGTGAAAGGAAAAGAAGGGTAATGGCTGTTCAAACCTTGTCCAAATCTGAACAGGATCTAACCGTCGCAAGGAAAAAGCTACAGGTCGAGGAAGAAGCTCGCAAGAGTGCTGAATCGTCATCAGAAGGCTACCAGAAGCAGGCCGAGGAACAGGCCAAGCTTCTGCGCGAGGCGAATGCTGAGCTGAAGAAAACTCAGGAGCAAGTTCTTGTTCTTAAGAAGCATCTAGAAGAAACTCAGAGGTTAAGGGAGAGAGCCGAAAAGCTTAAAGAACAAGCCGAGAAAGCAAAAATCGAGTCTGAGAAGGCAATGGGTGAAGCCGAGCAGAGGGGCTACGAAATCGGGATAGCTGAAACTGAGAAAGCGTTAAGAGCCGAAGTTCCGGAGGTTTGCCGCATCTTCTGTGCGAGAACCTGGAGCGAGGCTCTTAACCGTGCTGGGGTTGAAGCCTCATCTGAACTACGTAAGCCAGAGAGCGTATATTACCCCGAAGCGATACGCTCCTCAGCTCCTCAACCACACCAAGCTGATACTCCAGCCCCAGCTATTAACCCCAGCGAGTAGGTTTTACCTCGCAACTCCCCTCCAGGAGCTTCTCCAAACAAATCCACCACTGTTTCGAAGACATATACGGTCTCACAGGGTTTTCAACAAGAATTGGACTCCACAGTTCAATCGGCTGGGGGCATCATCAACAAAGTAAAAAGATAGAAACTGCTTTGTAATTTTAATTTAGACACTTAGTAGAGGACTTTCTCGCTTACTTTCTTATCATTCTGATGGTTCTAAGTTCTACTTACTTACTTTGTCGTTGTAATTTTGGATGGATTCATTTCAGACGCCTCTTTTATTGTACGCCAATCTTGCATTCGAAGCTCTCTCTTTCTGACTCTTTAACGAATGTTCATAGGGCATTACTTTCACTAAGATTATGATTTAGAAAACTCATCACCACTCTTTCTGCCATTTAATAATTCAATGCACAACTTAGCAGGTAAGTTTCTACCGAATTAGTGGTCTAAGGATTTGACATAACATAGTTTCTGTTTAGCAATTCGTTATGAATGACAGGATGTTAATTTCCACTAAGTTTGCGATCCAGGGACCTGGCATAACTCAGTTTCTGTTTAACAATTAAGTATGAATGATAGGATGTTAATTTCCACTAAGTTTGCGATCCAAGGACCTGGCATAACTCAGTTTCTGTTTAACAATTAAGTATGAATGATAGGATGTTAATTTCCACTAAGTTTGCGATCCAAGGACCTGGCATAACTCAGTTTCTGTTTAACAATTCAGTATGAATGATAGGATGTTAATTTCCACTAAGTTCGCGATCCAAGGACCTGGCATAACTCAGTTTCTGTTTAACAATTCAGTATGATAGGATGTTAATTTCCACTAAGTTTGCGATCCGAGGACCCGGCATAACTCAGTTTCTGTTTAACAATTCAGTATGATAGGATGTTAATTTCCACTAAGTTTGCGATCCGAGGACCCGCATAACTCAGTTTCTGTTTAACAATTCAGTATGATATGACAGGATGCGGGACTCATAGAATGCATATTTGACGTAAGTTAAAAGAGAATATTTGAATTAAAACTTCTTTACTAATAATAATACCTTCTGAGATTATTTACATTCCAAGGATGGAGTACAGGTTTTTCGTCTAGATCCTCTAGATAATAAGCCCCTATTCCAGCTACAGAAGTAATTCGATACGGTCCCTCCCAATTGGGTCCCAGTTTTCCCCAGCTTGGATTCTTAGTGGCCCCCAGGACCTTTCTCAGCACCAGGTCGCCTATAGCTAACGGCCTCATCCTCACATTGCTATCGTAGCACTGCTTGAGTTTGTGCTGGTAGTAAGCTAGCCGAACCATCGCGCTTTCCCTCCGTTCTTCAATCAGGTCTAAACTTTTTTCCAACATCGCATCATTATTACTCGAAGAGAATGCACTGGTCTTTAATGTCGGGAATCCAGTTTCCAGCGGAATAACGGCCTCGGTTCCATAGGTCATGGAGAAAGGAGTTTCTCCCGTCGAAAGCCGGGGCGTTGTCCGATACGTCCAAAGCACATGTGGGAGTTCCTCCACCCATCTTCCTTTCGCGTCGTCTAGTCTCTTCTTAAGCCCATGGACAATGACTTTGTTAACAGCTTCAGCCTGCCCATTGCCTTGCGGATAAGCTGGAGTGGAATATCTGTTTCTTATTCCCAGTTCTGAACAATATTTCCTAAAGGCATTGCTATCGAACTGGAGCCCGTTGTCCGAAACAAGAGCTCGTGGGATTCCAAATCGCGTAACAATGCTCTTCCAGACAAACTTCTTCACATCTACGTCCCGGATGTTCGCCAAGGGTTCAGCCTCAACCCATTTGGTGAAGTAGTCTGTGCTGACCAGCAGGTACTTCTTGTTTCCTATAGCTTTAGGAAAAGGGCCGACAATGTCTAGCCCCCATTGTGCAAAGGGCCAAGGACTTGAGAGAGGGTTAAGAACTCCTCCAGGTTGGTGGATATTCGGAGCATATCTTTGACACTGATCGCACTTCTTAACGTACTCCTGCGCTTCTTTCTGCATATTCGGCCACCAACAACCTTGCGTTAGTGCTCGGCATGACAGGGATCTTCCTCCTGTGTGGCTTCCACAAATACCCTCATGCAACTCTTCCAGGATTAATTCTGCTGCCTCGGGAGACACGCAGAGCAAGTATGGCCCAGAGAAGGACCGTCTATATAGCTTTTTATCTTCGGATAACCAGTACCGAGGTGCTCTCCTTCGTATTTTCTCAGCTTCTACCTTATCTTCGGGCAGCACATCACTGTCGAGAAATTTTAATATAGGGTCAATCCAGCACTGCGTCAAACTAGCTTGACGAACTTGGCAAATCTCCTTTTCTGGTGAAGTGGGGGTATGCAAGTCTTCCACAATAATTACCCGTGGGAAATTTCGTGCTGAGGAGGTGGCAAGGGTCGCTAAGGAGTCTGCGTGGGTATTCTCGCCTCGTGGAATATGTAATACGTCGAACGACTCGAACTCTGTTCGCATATGCCTAACCCGGTTCAGATACCCTTGCATTCTCGGGTCTCTGGCCTCCAACTCTCTAGTTACCTGGCCAACGACCAGCTTCGAGTCCGAGAACAGTTTCACTGCCTTTCCACCCATTTTATGGACCATGCTCATTCCCATTATCAGAGCTTCGTACTCTGACTCATTGTTAGTAGCTGAGAACCTCAGCCTTAGCGACTTCTCAATGATGACCTCTTCGGGAGATATCAGGACCAATCCCAGTCTAGCTCCCCGTTGGTTTGCAGCCCCATCCACATATACCTTCCATATCGGCCCTCCTGGCGCGAATATTACGCCAACCGATTTTTCATCCATGTGATCTCGATTCCTACTAACTTCCTTAGGGCACTCAGCGAATTCAGCTACCAAATCGGCGAGTACTTGACCCTTCACAGAAGTGCGGGGCATGTATTTGATGTCAAAAGCACCCAGAATCGTTCCCCACTTGGCAATTCTGCCGGTGTAGTCAGCACTTCTAAGTATGGATTTGAGAGGCAATTGGGTCAAAACAACTACAGTGTGAGCTTGAAAATAGTGTGGAAGTTTACGTGTCGCATGGACGACTGCCAGTATGGCCTTCTCTAACGGCAGATATCTCACCTCTGCTTCATGGAGGGATTTACTTACATAATATACCGGCCTTTGGACGCCATTGTCCTCTCGCATCAAGACGAAACTGACTGCGTGTGGGGCTACCGCCAGATAGGCATACAACGTCTCATCCACTTCAGGGCTAGACATGATCGGCGGTTTGGATAAATAATTTTTTAACTGCTGGAACGCCTCAACACACTCCTTGGTCCATTCGAATCCCTGCCACTTATGTAACAGACGGAAAAAAGGACGACACCTTTCGGCTGACCTGGAGATGAATCGGTTTAACGCAGCAGTCATCCCTGTCAACCTCTGCACTTCCTTTGGATTCCGGGGCGCTTGCAAACTGTTAATAGCCCTAATCTGATCTGGATTAACCTCAATTCCCCTATGGGTCACCATGTACCCCAGGAATTTTCCTGAACCTACACCAAAGGAGCACTTCGAAGCATTCAGGCGCAACCTGTGTTCTCTCAGTATCCCGAAGATGCTAGTGAGGTCCTCCACATGTTCAGTCACTACCTTGCTTTTCACCACCATGTCATCAATATAAACTTCAATACTTCTGCCCAGCTGTGGCTCGAACATTTTCGTCATCATGCGTTGGTAGGTAGATCCAGCATTTTTCAGACCGAAAGGCATCACCTTGTAATGGTAGTTCCCAACCGGGGTCACGAAAGCGGTCTTTTCTTGATCATCGGTGGCTAACGGTATTTGGTGATACCCTTGAAAGGCATCCAAGAAGCTCATCCTAGGGTGGCCCACGGTCGCATCCACCAGCTGGTCAATCTTTGGCATAGGAAATGGGTCTTTGGGGCATGCCTTATTAAGATCCGTGAAATCCACGCACACTCGCCACTTCCCCGTCTTCTTCTTCACTACCACCGTATTGGCCAGCCATTGGGGGTAAAAGACTTCTTTGATAGCCCCAGCCTGTTTGAGCTTGGCAACTTCACTTCGGACTGCCTCGGCATGCTCTTTCGATGGTCGCCGAGGAATTTGCCTTCTAGGGGGAACGGCAGGGTTTACATTGAGTCGATGACAAATAAAATTCGGGTCTACTCCTGGAGCCTCATACGGGTCCCATGCAAAGACGTCCACATTAGTTCGAAGGAACTCCAACAAACTCGCTTTCTCTTCCAGAGGCAACTTGGCCCCAACCCGAAAGAATTTCTCTGGATCATCAGCAACGGTCACCGTCTCCAGATCTTCACACTCTACCCCATTGGTTGGTACGTCTAAACCTGATGCTGGGATCTTTAATTGCTATGACTCATTATCGGCTGTAGCCGAGGTTTCTGCCTCAAGCCGATGCAGTATAGCCGCTACCTGGCATTGCCGAGCAGCCGCTTGGTTCCCTACTATCTCCAGCACTTGGTCTCCGGACGGGTACTTCACCTTCTGATGCAGGGTAGATGAAACCGCTTTAAGTGTGTGAAGCCAGGGTCTGCCTAGGATAGCCGTATACGGAGAAAAAACATCTACGACAATAAAATCCACCTCCACCACCTCCGTGCCTGACTGCACGGGCAACCTGATTAACCCCATGGGAATGACTAACCTTCCTTCAAAACTGACCAGAGGGGAATTATAGGTTGTCAAGTCCTGCTGCTTCAAACCAAGCCCCTTGTACAAATCCGGATACATCACATCCGCTGCACTTCCCTGATCAACCATCACCCTTCGGACATCGTACCCACTGATCCTCAGCGTTACCACCAAGGCATCCTCATGGGGTTGTATGGTTCCCTCCAAATCTTCGTCTGAAAAACCCAAAACCAAGGAGACACGCTTCTTGGCTCTCTTCCATGCTTGAGAACGATCCTCAGCCGGGGATCGGGACACCGACAACACTCTGGTGGGGCAAGATCCAGTCCTCCCTGGGGCCGCAAAGATGACGTTGATTGTTCCCCGAGGGAGCCTTGATGAAGCATCCCCACGCACCTCGGAACCTGCTTGGCTCGCCCTTCCACTAGAGTGATGCAAGAGCTGCCTTAATTTTCCTTCCCGGACCAATTGCTCCAAATGGTCCCATAAATTTCTGCAGTTGTCTGTCGTGTGTCCATGGTCCTGATGGTAATGGCAATACAAACTCGGGTTGCGTTTTGTAGGCTCTCCTGCCATCCTGTTAGGCCATTTGAAAAATGGCTCGTCCTTTATCTTCTCCAAAACCTGCTGAACAGGCTCCCGAAATACCGCATTAACGACCTGGGCATCTGCCGAGACCGACTGGCCAACAAAGTCCCGCCTTGGTCGGTTGTTATTATAACGATCCGACCTGAAATCCCTCCTCTCCTGAGGGATCATCTTGGCCTTTCCTTTCCCCTGAAACTGATCCTCCTCTATCCTTTTGTACTTCTCTATTCTGTCCATCAGTTGGCGCACACTGGTAACAGGTTTACCCGTCAAGGATTTCCTCAAGTCGTGATCAGCTGGGAGGCCGGCTTTGAAAGTAGTTATGGCCACAGCGTCATTCTTCCCTCCTATTTCGTTGAACATCTCCCAGTACCTATCCGAATAACTCTTGAGAGTCTCGCCCTCTCGCATAGACAAGGTCAACAAGGACCCCAGCGGCAAAGGAGTCCTGCTGCATGTAATAAAACGAGCACCAAAAGCCTGGGTCAGTGCTTTGAAAGATCCAATAGAGTTGGCCCTTAAGCCATTGAACCACCTCATCGCCGTCGGACCCAAGCTCGACGGAAAAATCTTGCACATCAGGGCATCATCCCTGGAATAAATAGCCATCTTCTGGCTGTAATAGCTTACATGTTCCACCGGATCCGAATGGCCATCATACAGAGAGAACGTAGGTTGATTGAACCGCCGAGGATGGGTAGCATCATCTATGCTTCTTGTAAAGGGTGACCTGGAAATTTGACTCAAGGCTTTGTTCATGGCATCGTTTCCCACGCCCCTACTAGTTGGACTTTTACGCCTATGCCTATGGCGACGCTCCTCTTCGTAGGAGAAAGTCTCACTCTGCGGAGTTCTCGATCTCCGCCTGTAACTAGTTCCATCCGACTCCCCCGATGATAGTTCGGAGCGAGGTGGGGAACGCTCCCGTCGTGCATGACGTAACTCTCTCTTCAAGTCCGCAATTTCACGTTGCAGATCCCCATCATGCTTCACGTGGGAAAGTGACTCTTCCCGCGTGTACGGGTTCTCGTGGTGTGAATAGTATGTATGCTCCCCTCCTGGACTTCCCTCTGTTCGGGATTTTTTCGAGGACCATCATGCTGAGAGCCCCTTGACTCCACCTGATGCGGGCTGATATCACCCTGATGCAGCCCCGCTGCGGGGTGAGGCAGTTCCACTCCTTCCATCGAAAACGTTGTGTCGGAGGTTGTACAAGCTAACACAAGTTCTTCCCACAGACGACGCCAATTGTAAGGACACGATTTGGTGACGAACCTAAACAGTATTGGGTTCGTACGTAAAAGGCCCAGACAATATGATTTGTAGAGCGTGGGTGTAAAGAGCTAGGTTAACTGTGGTATCTACCTCCAAGATTTTCTCTCAAGCCCATACAATGTTTTCCTTCTTTTTTGTTGGTATAATCAACGTCTTTTCTTAAGTCCTTAGTGTTACTCTCTCTCTCCTCCTTCTTACTTCTTTCTCTTCAGTTTTACGTGTGTTCTTCTTTTTTTTCTCGATCCCCTTCTTCATGTTCCTCTTTTAGTTTATATACTCCCCTTCGCGATCCATCTTCACCGAACACGTGTAAATTGTGTCCGGGGGATTTCTTTCTGTCCCATCTGGCGCCTCCTGGAACTTCATACGGGCAGCTGTAAGGCTGCTTCCCTACTGCTCAAGTATCACATCCACATTAATGCGGCCAGAGAGTTGGTTGAGAGGTCATTAATGCGGAGGCAGCTATAGTTTCAGATATTTGTTTGCCTTATCTCTTTCATCTTTAGTCGGCTACTCTACCCCTTGAGATGACCTACTTCTGAGATCTGATCGTGGTGAGACCACGTCCTGATCGTCTTCGGACGCGATCGTCCTCGGACGCATACTGCCGAGGAGCATGGCGTCCTCGGACGGGTGCACGACCTCGGATGGGCCACTGGCCCAACAATCCTCAACCAATTCTGAATCCTATGGGCCTATCAACCGAATGATCCCCACAGTAATAATTAAACATATTCATTAGTTTATTTATAAGTTATAACATTAGAATGAAACTTAACATTTATTTTATGAAATTTCTTGCTCATATAATTATATCTCCTTAAAAATTGTTATTTTTAAATTTAAGAGAGATGTGCGTTATTTTTTATAATTTTTTATTTTTATAATTGTTAGATATATATGGAAAGTTTGTTTATTTGAAAATATATTAAGTTTTAAAATTATTGCATTTATTAAGGAATAGTTAATACAATCTTTTAAAGAGGAATAATTATTCCTCATTTTGAAGAATAACTATTCATAAAGAATGATTATTCCTTATAATAAAAATATAACCAAACTAAAGAATAACTAAACCATATAAATAACTATTACATTACAGAGTCTATTACAGTCCACCAAACATGCTCTATTTCTCATTTCATTTCCTTTACTTATTTCTTTTCTCTCATTTGCAACCAAACAAAGGGGTACTATTGAAAAATCAATTTACTCATGCTTGAATAGGGGGGAAATGGGTATTTATCCCTAATTTATAAACTGTGCAGCAAAATATCTCTATTTTGAAACTATTTAGCAAAATGCTCTTATTTTTGTAATTCGGTTTTAACAAAATCGAGTTATATGTAAAATTTGATATCCTCAAAATTGAGTTATATGAATATTTTTAAGTAGAACTCGACATTAATAATGTTAAGTTTCACTTAAATTTTCAAAAAAATTTAAGTGATAAAATATGCATAAAACTGGACATTTTAAAATCGAGTTTAAAAACCAAAGACATTTTATTAAATAATTTCAAAACAAAGATATTTTACTACATAATTGATAAATTAGAGACAAATACCCATTTTTATATTTCCCATAATCTTTCACATCAAAACACATAAGTCTTAACTATCAAAACGCATTATTGACTCCCCCAAAGTTATGACTCGAATTCAATGTCTATTTTGCCAAAAAAAAAAAATTGTTTTTTATTTTGGTGTTAAAAGTATAATAAAATTAACTTTAAAAGACCAACTTATCATTCTCTTCAAGCAGGAAAAATGGACATTTGTTCCTAATTTATCAATTATGTAACAAAATACTCCTATTTTGAAACTATTTAACAAAATGTTCTTATTTTTTAAACTCGATTTTAACAAAATCAAGTTCTATATATATTTTGCCACTTAAATTTTTTTGAAAATTTAAGTGAAATTCGACATTACTAATGTCAAGTTCCACTTAAAAATATACATATAACTCAATTTTGAGAATATCGAGATTTACACAACTCAATTTTGTTAAAATCGAATTTCAAAAATAGAAATATTTTACTAAATAATTTCAAAATATAAATATTTTACTGCATAGTTCATAAATTAGGGACAAATACCCATTTTCCTCAAAAGAATAGGGTAGAAAAATATAATTTACCCATAGAATTTTGATTATCTTCATTTGGTCATTTGTGCACCCTATAAAAAGACAAGATGTGGATATCAAATAAATCACTCTGGCTTGAATGAAGATAATCTTTTTTTTTTTTTTTTTTTAATCCCTGACTTTCACTAAACAACAAGAGAAGTTTGAAGTTAATAGGAAAGCATGACCCGATCAAGTAGAAAAAAAAAAAAATAACATCTAGATAATCGAAATGGATTAATCACAATTCTTGATTCATCTTCTCACAAAGGACCTAACGATTTCACTTGAGCATTTTGTGAACCCCGTCAAATCTATGCAAGAATTTGAACATTCTGGACTTTTCAAGAGTGCAATTGCTGAATTTCCCTCAAGCAAGGGGGTCAATACTTGGCAGTAGGCAAACCCTTTTAAACTAGTTCTAAATGGCCGAGAAGGATTGGGACGGGGTTTCTGATGTTCAGATTGTGAGTAATCAAATCAAAACTAAAGCTATAGAAGCGTGGCATGTCAGGTTGACATACTCAAAATACTTTACACAGAATTCAAGCCAACAAATAAGTTCCAGGCTCTCACATACTAGAATTCAATAATTAGAATTACAAACGGAGTAAATAAGTAAATAGTATCCATCACTCCATTCATATATAACAGAGTTCTTCTTCTACGTCAAAAACCAAACATCGATTTTCACAAAAACGACACAACACGAAACTAACGAAAACAAGCAAAGCCATTATTTACCATAACAAAACAAAACCAGACTTCCCTAACCAGAAATTTGAATGGGCCTAACATCAGGCCTCATGACTTCCTCTTTGGGCACAGTGACAGTAAGCACACCATTCTCCATTGCAGCCTTGACTTCCTCAACCTTTGCGTTCTCCGGCAGCCTGAACCTCCTCGAGAACCTTCCGTTGCTCCGCTCCACGCGGTGCCACGTGTCACTCTTCTCTTCCTGCTCTTGACTCCTCTCCCCGCTTAGCTGCAGACCTCGACCGTCCTCGATCTCCACCTTCACTTCCTCTTTCTTCAGCCCAGGAACGTCGGCTTTGAACACGTGCGCGTTCTGGGTCTCCTTCCAGTCAACTTTGGCGGCGGCGAACGACGACGTTTCGGAGGGGAAGTTGGAGTGAGAGGAGAGCGGCGGGAAGCCCTCGAATGGGTCGAGGAGGTTGGATCGGCGGTTGAGGAAATTTGGAATCAGCGCCATTTTTTTGGGTGAATGCGATTGTGAATGTGACTGTTTCGAGCGAACTCTGATATGAAATAACGGTTTTTTGATGGGGAGGTTTTTTTTTTATAGTGTGGAGTGGATAAATCTTGATGGTTCTGGAAAGTTCTGGAAAGTTCTAGACTAGTTAGGCTTCTTATCAACGGTTGTGATTTTGGAAATATCAGAATTATTCCTAGAGTTTACGGATATCTCTAGAAGCAACAATTTTTTCGGTTTTCTTATTTTTGGGCATTAAATGGTAGCTATTTAATTATATTTAATCCTAAAAGATAGACGTTTAGTCCACATCCATAACTAAATTTTAGCATGCTTAAAAAAGCTATAAAAAATTTATAAAAAAAAAAAAAACTAAGAAGGGTTGTCAACGTTACCATTCCTTTAATTTAAAAAAAATAAATGTATTCTATTTTTTAAAATAAATGCGCAATGAAAGGCACAACAAAGAACAATATTACATTTCAAATAAAAAAGATATGATTGAGTAAAATGAAGTTAAAGTGTAACCGTTTCAATTAATTGAAAACGTAATATTATACAAATTAATAAATATAGGTATATATAGGTAGAATATTTACAAAAAAATGGTCTTTAACGACTACTTGATAGATTGACTACTACTTCGCTCCTTCGAAATCATCCAATGTTCCTGCTAGGCAATCTAACAAAATTGTTGATATGTCACCCCAAAAAAAAAATACAAAATAAATTAGAGAGCAAGGCTTAAATGTAAGAAAAGTAGTCAAAGACTTCACAGGCAAAGACTTGGCTTGAGTTTTCTTGTATTGTGAAGGCTTAGAAGAACGCATTAATATTTTGGTTCTTGGAGAGAGAGGGGTACTTTCGTGGAGAATAGGGATCTTTTGGCTTCTGAGGAAAAGAGAGAGATTCAAATGCCTAGTTTATTCACAAAGTACTAATTGTAATATAATTGTAATACGATACTTCTATTCTAAACCAAACAATTACCATTGAGTACTTGATGTCCAAATCAAGACCACCTTTAACTTCAACACCTATATTGAGTCCACATGTCACGTGAATCCTACATGACCAATTAATTCAAGCCATGTCTCTACAAAGGTGAGATAAACTACCATCCTCGAAGAAGAAATAATTGAAAAATAAAGAAATCCGAATCTAAACAAGTCAAGAAAATTCCCTAAGTCTAACTAACACAAGGCAAAATCAAACTTAGAAATGAGAGGCCACTAATGAGTCCAAAAAAATCATTAAGATCGTCCATTAATATGGACGACCTTGCGTCATTAATAGGCCATCAAAGAAAAAGATATAACCGTTCAAACACATTCAACAAATTAAATCACGACAATTACTCAACAGCCTTAAACTCTCATCAAGACAATGATTGTTACACTCTGGAAAATTAACCACCTGTAATTATATAAAGGAATACATTTATAAGCAAAATGACTACCTAGGCCACCTAAAAAAGGGATATTCTACCTCACTTGCTAAGGTACGTTAAAAAAGACTACAAAATAGAAAATACTATTTATATACAAAATATATGAGCTAATTTTGACTCAGGCATCGAAGGCTCCCCCATCGAACACAACCCGATGGTCTCTTCGATTAGCTTTCTTTATCTTGCAAATCCTACATCGTCTAATGTTCTAGATTGAACAAGTGATCCAACTAACGATTTTTGGCATCATCAATGCGTTTTTATAGTTCAAGACTTAGGTGTATTTGATGTTAAAGACTATGGTAGAAAAATATAATTTACCCATAGGATTAGGATTAGGATTAGGATTATCTTCACTTGGTCATTTGTGCTCCTTACAAAACGACAAGATGTAGATATCAAATGTCACGGGTGGACAAATCACTCTGGCTTGAATGAAGATAATCAATTTTTTTTTTTTTTTTAATCCCCAACTTTCATTAAAGTTTGAAGTGAATAGGCCAGCATGACCCGATCAAGGAGGGGGTAAAAATAATATCTAGATAATCGAAATGGATTAATAACAATTCTTGATTCATCTTCTCACAAAGCTCCCTAACGATTTTACTTGAGAATTTTGTGAACCCCGTCAAATCTATGCAAGAATTTGAACATTCTTGACTTTTGTGCAATTGCTGAATTTCCCCAACCAAGGGGGGTCAATACTTGGCAGTTGGCAAACCCTTTTAAACTAGGTCTAAATGGCCAAGAGGGATTGGAGGGGGTTTCTAATGTTGGTAGATTCTGAGTAATCAAATCAAAACTAAATATGCATTTGGATTAAGATGTTTTGCCTTGTGTTTGCCCTTTTTTTTTCTTTTTTTAACCAACGCCTCTTGCAGTGTTCATGTCTCATAAATAATATATTTAGACAAATGAACAATAACCCGCACATAAACAATAACTTTTTTTATTTTTTATTATTTTCAATTTTCAGTAAAATAAACAGTAATAAACAGTATCCGTTTAACATAATATGTCAATTTGACATACTCAAAAAAAAAAACTTGAAACAGAATTCAAGCCAACAAATAAGTTCCATCAGTTCCAGGCTCACCTAGAATCTTGAGGTTATTTCTCTTTAGCATACTTTGCCCCTACTGAATTCAGGCCCGGCTAGAGTAAAATGTTTCTAAAAACTAAAATTCACCTTATTTGTCTGCATTGCTTGTATCTACCTTACGCATTGTAATTTTGCATTGTAATTTTACATCTTTCTGAAAACCTACATGCTACCAAAGGAAAACTAATAGCGCGTGGTACGTAATCATGCAAATTAAGCTCAACCATCTAGAATCAACAGTAAATTGCATAATTGGATAGATTCCTTATACAATGCTGAATTATCTCCACTCTTGGGACTTCTATGATTTTACTTAATGTGAATTTCGTGAATCCCGTTTAATCTATTCAAGAATTTGAACTCATTTCAAGGGTGCATTTGCAATACTTCCCTCAAGCAAAGGGGGAAAGTGAGACTTACAAGTTACAACGCAAAAACTAGTAAGAAATAGCCAAAAAAGAATTGAGAGGGGGTTTCTGATGTTAATAGGTGGAGTAATTAAATCAAAACCAAAGCTATAGAAGCATGAATTATGGACATTGTCATAATTCGGTCTAGATTTGAGACACCAGGTTATGCCAAGACATAAATGGCAATGGTATCCCTGATTGACATCTTCCACTACAAGTTCTTGACTCTCCTAGAAGTTTCTTATTCCCCTAGAGCATACTTTGCTCCTACTTCATTCAGGCCACTCTAAAGTTTAAACATCTGCATCGCATCTAAAAATCTGCATTCATCCTATTTGCCCGGTAAATGCATCCTAAATTGCGTGCAATTTTACATAAATTAAATCTCGCTAAATTATTGTAAATAATTTTCACCCAATTGAATAGTTTCGGTTATTAACAATAAGCACGATCTCTTGACGTGATGCTTATATCCACAAGAATAAGTACAATGGTCACTACATCAGAATTAAGTACCAAGTTCTTGCCGGTATGGAGTGAGTGAATTGTTTTCGCATTCCAAATTTGGCTAAACTCAGAAATCCCCAAACATCCACCTATGATATTTAACTTCTTATAATGATTCAAAAAACAGAACAATTATATGTTTCCTCACAACTCTATCCATCAAATTTCAATCGGAAACAATAGAATAAAATAATTAGAATTAGAAACAGAGTTAATACTCAATAAGTAGCATTATCCATTCATATATAATTACACAATAAGAGTTCTTCTTCTACATAACAAACCAAACACCGATTTTCACAAAAACGACACACATAACACGAGACTAACGAAAACAAGCGAAGCCGTTATTTACCATAAAAACAACCAGACACAACAAAACAAATCTCAGACTTAATTTCCTAACCAGAAATCTGAATGGGCCTAACGTCAGGCCTCTTGACTTCCTCTTTGGGCACAGTGACAGTGAGCACACCATTCTCCATAGCAGCCTTGACTTCCTCGACCTTCGCGTTCTCCGGCAGCCTGAACCTCCTCGAGAACCTTCCGCTGCTCCGCTCCACGCGGTGCCACGTGTCACTCTTCTCTTCCTGCTCTTGACTCCTCTCCCCACTTATCTGCAGAACCCGACCCTCCTCGATCTCCACCTTCACTTCCTCTCTCTTCAGCCCAGGCACGTCGGCTTTGAACACGTGCGCGTTCGGGGTCTCCTTCCAGTCCACTTTAGCGGCGGCGAACGACGACGTTTCGGAGGGGAAGTTGGAGAGAGAGGAGAGTTGTGGGAAGCCCTCGAATGGGTCCCACACGTCGAGCGAGAATGGGTCGAAGACGTTGGATCGACGGTTGAGGAAATTTGGAATCAGCGACATTTTTCTTTTTTCTTTTTTGTTGTTGTTGTGATTGTGAGTATTGGTTATGAAAAAGCGGTTTTTTGATGGAGGGGTTAGTTTGGAGTGGAGGGGTTTTTAACGTGTGGAGTGGATAAATCTTGATGGTTCTGGAGAATTCTACGGGTCTATCTTCTGGAACGTTCCACAATCCAGAATTGTAAGCCTTCAGATCAACGGTTGTGATCTTTTTTATTACACTGGACTATCGTCCAATCAACCCTTCAATTTTTCCTATACTTAAAATAAAAAAATAAAAAATAAAAAGTATGGCTCACTTCAACTGGATTTTTTTTTTTTTTTAAATAATAAAGTTGGTCCCTAACTTTTCAATTGTGTCAATTTAATTCTTAACTTTTTAAAATCATTTCAATTTAATAGTTATCTCTAATACGAAAAAGACTAACATATCAAATAGAATAATATAAATTGGTTGTCAGTTGTCACATCAACTGCTGTAACGCCTCATCATATTTATAAAAAAAAAAATTTCAATTCTCGATGTTTCTCTCGTCAGCTCTCACCATCCTCACAGCTATGTGATCCTTACTCGGGAATTAGCCATATTTTTCTCTTTGATTTCACATATTGATATTTTAGAATGTGTCTGGTACATTCATTTAAACAATAATTTTTATTTTTTAAACAATATTATGTGTATTTTTATATACTTTTTATCCATACATATTTTCAAAAAATACAACCAACAATATTAGAATAATATTACCAAACAGCCTCTTAATATCTTGAATATCGGTGGCCATTTCATGACATGGTTTTACCTTTTTTTTTTCAATAAGCTACCTATTTTGTGGAGGAAAACAGCAAATCATTTCTCGTGACAATGCTCTACAACATGAGAATGTATTAGTCTATAACATCTTCAAAATGATAGTCTGCCTCTCTAGTTCATCTATAATACCCAAAATTTCCATTCCACAGCCACAGGAACACCACAACAAATAATAGAGCAACGGAACCAAACAAAAACAGAGACAAATACTGACCCAATTAAAGCCAACAAAATCAAGAGAAGAAAATGGACAAGCAATATCAGAACACTTATTTACTCTCTTAGTATTTTCATCAAATACTTTGCTCTACATACTACATTCACGTCATATTCTCCCCCACATTCAAAGACACACAAAATTTCAACTAATACACGGTTGATGTGTTAAAAACTAATTTTTTATTTGAGCCGTTTGCAATGTCAGCAATTTCCATCCAAAGATAATGGCAAAAACTAAATTGACACAATTTTGAAAAGATTAGGAACTAAAAATTAAAATAAGATTTAAAATATATGAACCAATTTTGTAATTTACCATTTGTTTTTATAAGTAACTGGACATTTTCTTTTGTTTTAATGACATGGTTTTTTACATTTTATTTAGTTAGTGAATGATGTGGCAATATTTCATTAAAACAAAAGAAGATTTTAGTATAAAATATGTCACACTTAACTTCATACAGACTATTTTATTATTAAGTGGCGAAATTTAAGTATTAAAAAATCAATTAATGGAAAAGGTTTCTCTATAAGCTAGTTCAGAGAGAAACCCTACATACTCTTCCTATATATTTTACTAAATGTGAATTTTTAAAAATTTAACTGTTAAATTACATGTTCTTATTATATCCTTTATACTTGTAAAAAATTTCAAGAAAATCAAATATCAATAACTATGTTATCAATTAAATGTTTATATTTCTAGTTTTTGTGATATAAAATTATGCATTAAAAATAATTTTATTGATCAAATGGTAAATAATATTCAATTTGAACAAAAATTGACATGCACATTAAGAAAATAAAAAAATGCAATCCAAAGGTTAGATATTTAAAATTCACTTCTAATAAAAAGATATAGGAAGAATTTGAAAAAAATTTCGCTAAACTAGAAACCTTTGTAGAGACATGGCTTGAATTAGTTAGTCATGTAGGATTCACATGATACGTGGACTCAATATAGGTGTTGAAGTTAATGGTGGTCTTGACTTGGACATCAAGTACTCAATGGTTATTGTTTAGTTTAGAATAGAAGTATCCTATTACAATTAGTAGTGAATAAACTAGGCATTTGAATCTCTCTCGTTTCCTCAAAAGCCAAAAGATCCCTATTCTCCAAGAAAGTACCCCTCTCTCTCCAAGTACCAAAATATTAATGGGTTCTTATAAGCCTTCACAGTACAAGAAAACTCAAGCCAAGTCTTTGCCTGTGAAGTCTTTGACTACTTTTCTCGCCAAACCAATTAAAGAGAGAGTCCGGTAGCATCTTAGATTTGCAAGAGCATGGAATTAAGAAAAATTGACGCTTTCCTCACATTTCAAAATCGTAGGAACCTAGAATTACAAGCTTTAGGAGCATTTCGAGCTTTTAATAATCTCCCCATAGATATCAAGGTAACCATCATCTACCCTAGTTTGCCTTCTTTTTTAGATAGGTTATTCTTAATATTTTTTTTGAGAAGTAGGTTATTCTTAATATTGATTTTGTTAAAGAGTTCATTCCTGAGTCTATTAATGAATATACAATGTTATTGAAATTTAGAACTTCGGGATCCACCTATAAAATAGGTAGTTGTCCTCTCTAACAATTAAGAAATCACTAGTTAGGGCAACACGTGCAAGGCATGTACTTGCCGTGGAAAAAAAGTACTGTAGTAATTAAAGTCAATTCTAGATTTTATTTGTATTACAAAACAAAGATATGAATCATTTGATTTTTAAAATATATAGAGATTTACATTAATCAAAAAAGAGATTAATTTTACGAATTTTGATAATTATGTCGTAAAAAATTAATTTCATTCGTTTAAGAATTTTGATCAACCACAAAGTTAGGGTAGCTATTTAACATATAAATATTTATTTAACTATAATAGTTTTTTAGTACCTACTTGCTAAAGGCAATATATCTATTCTCTAAAAATTTCTAAGAATGATAACAAATATCATTATCTTTCAACAATAAACAACTGAGTTTTGCTAAGAAATTTAAAATTAAAAGAAAAAGAAAAAAAGATAAGAAAAGGCTTGTGTCATTAAATATCATCATTCTAACTTTCTAAGAATTTTTATCATTTAAAACTCAAAATTCGTAAAGAAAATTTTTAGAATGTTAAAATTTAGCGGGAGTAATTTAGACATTACACAATAAAATATTTTAAGAATCATAAACTTTCATTAGGGTTTAACTGAGAAAATAAAAATATGATATATTTGCTCTTTTCCAAAATCTTAAGGGAAAAATTGCATGATTTTAAAGTTTAAGAAAGAATTTTAAACTATCCCAAACATAAAGGACGGAAAATGTTTTTTTTCCTAAGTTTTTGTTTTAGTTTTTGTGTGCAAAACTATGTGTTTTTACTTAAAATAGTGTGTAAAGAAAAAAAAAAATACAAAAAGTCAACCCAAAAAAATTGTATGTGGAATAGTGAATTTTGGTTCAACAAAGTTAATTAAACCAACTTGGTACTGTAGCTACTGTTCAAAACTTTAAAAAAAAAAAAAAAAAAAAAAAAAAAAAGAAGGACAAAGTGGCTCAATAAAATGGCACTGTAGAATGTACAACGCAAAAACACTGTACGCGCATTCGCGCTTTTATATATAAGAAAAAAGAGCACAAATCGATGATTGAAAGAAAAAAAAAATACATATTGAATAAATCAAAACATAAAAATAAAAAATAAAAAAAAAAGGACAAAGTGGCTCAATAAAATGGCACTGTAGATGTACAACGCAAAAACACTGTACGCGCATTTGCGCTTTTATATACAAGAAAAAAGAGCACAAATCGATGATTGAAAGAAAAAAAAAATACATATTGAATAAATCAAAACTTAAAAAAAAAAGAATAAAAAAAGACAAAGTGGCTCAATAAAATGGCACTGTAGATGTACAGCGCAAAAACACTGTATGCGCATTCGCGCTTTTATATATAAGAAAAAAGAGCACAAATCGATGATTGAAAGAAAAAAAAAATACATATTGAATAAATCAAAAGTACTATAACTTTTACACATTCACCTAACAAGTGTCACAACATTTTCACAAAATATTTATTTTCAGTTGTGGTTGGTCACAGTTTCATATTTTATTATTTTATTTTGACTTATAAGAAATTGACACCTCAATAATTATGAAAATATTATGAAATTTGTTGTGTCAATATAACAATATATTAAAAATAAAAGTAAAAAATAAAAAAAGTGCCTCACCAAAATTCACGATGAACAGTGAAGAAAGTGGTATGAACAGTGTCAAAACACTATAGCAGCACAGTCGCTTTTTATATAGTTAATAGATATTAGCCCCTTCCAAAGGTATTTAAGAAGTCGAAATCAAAGCAAATTGGGACCACTCATAAGTTTAGGCTTTCTAACTTGGATACAATCTTGGTTGTGCTTCCCCTCACCTTTGAAACCGAAATTCTCCCTAAACCCAAATTTTCCATTCTTTTGCTTAAGTTATGGAGTTATTTGGGGACAATTTGTAATTAGTTTCTTCCAATATTTTAATAATTTTCGTCAAGAGCCTTTGTAAATCAACTATTTGATATCTTCTGGTATTTCCAACAGAGACATATGTGATTCAAATCCATATCAATTTATCAAGGAAAAATATTTCATTAATTTTCCTTGTAAAAATTGTAGTCATTAGTATTCTGTTTTATAGACAAAATATAAAGACAATAAGCTAGAGTACTATAATTTGACCTTACTATATATGTTTAAAATTTTGAAATGCATGATATAATGACGAATAGATAGGCATTTTTCATACCTACTCAAGAATGCAAATATCATTTTTATATAATAATAATAATAATAATAACTAGCCTCACGCGCGTGCTCAGAAACTTTTCTATTTTTTGGGTAAAAATTAATAATTTGCATTTATTATAATTTGTGATTTTTACTTTTTCCAATCACCAAAAAAAAAAAAACAACGTGGGATGAGTTTTGTAGATTGGAGGAGTTTTAAAACTAACAAAAGAGTGATCGTATTTTGTAGGGAGTTAGTGAGTAGAAGTAGGAATTTAAATCAACCTAAAAATAGGAGTTTATTAGAAGCAGAAAGACATTTCAACGTAGAAGTATAAATTTATTATTTTTGTCAATTTACTATTTTAACCCCTTTTTAAGTTTTAAGTAGGGGTATTTTTTACAATAAAAAAAGTAATAACTAACTTTCTTTTGCCAATTTACTATTTTAACCTCATTTTAAAGTTGTTGGTTAAATTTAGGAGTATTTTTGACAGAAAAAAAAAAACAATAACTAACTTTCTGAATCTTTTTAATATATATCGATAATAATAACTAGCCTCATCACACGCGCTTCGCGTGTACAATGAGGCTTTTTTTTTAGGTTTAGTCTCATAATTTTATATTCATAACCAAATTTCCTATAAAGGTCGTAGAATTATCCATTCACAATATATGTAGTTGAGAAAGTAAAATATAAATTTTGTTCAAAGGCTTACCAATTTTGATAGGAAATGCTGGACCACTAAGAAAATTTTCATATATGAAACAAAAAGAACAAAGAAGAAACTGAAAGAATATTGTGGATTTGCAATTTGAGGGACCACAATGTTATAAAGGGGAAGAGAGGAACAAATGAAAGAGGAAATTTTTTTTTTAGGAAATTGTGGGTGGGTTTTCTTTTAAGAAGGTGGGGTAGTTTGCATTTCTGCTTTGTGATAGGTTTTTTTCTTTTTCTTTTTTAATAAAAAACGTACGGTGGTTTTTTTTTTTTTAAGAAGGTGGGATGGTTTTTTTAGGAGAAGGTGTGGATTGTGGAGTTTTTATTTTTTTTTTTTTTCACTTCTTTGTTATTAATTTTTGTTGATTTACCGTCTTAACCCCATTTCTTATTTTTTTTTAGGAATAAGAATAAGTTAATTAAATTAGAGATATTTTTTTTTAATAGAAACTTGGGGTAGTTTATATATATAGAACATGGGGTAGTTTTATTTATTTATTTATTTATAGGAATATGGGGTAGTTTTGGTTGTGTAAATGGGGTAGTGGGATGTTTTATAGAACATGGATAGTTTTATAAACATGAGTAGGTTTTTTTGTTTTTAATTTTTGTCAATTTACTTTTAACCTCATTTTTATGTTTTAGGAATAAAGATAAGATAATTAAATTAGGGGTATTTGATGCCGCGGAAGCCTAAAGAAAGCACACACGATGCTCTCTTGATGGAGTAGAAATTAAAATGTTAGTTCCTAGTAGTAAACCTCGAATCCACGAGGGGTTCCCTGAATTCACAAGGAAAAGAAAATTGAAATCCACCAGAGAAATAATTTGACAAAAGTCTATGTTTATTGATAATAGTCTGATTTACCTCTGATGGCTACAAAACATATAAATATTGAGAAAAACTTTTAAAACCTTAATTCACACTAATTACGCAATTAGATGACAAAATACCGAAACTTACCAAAAATTGCAAAATTGAGTTAAATGCATAATTATAAACTATTGACCTTAAGGGACCTTATTCTGACTTTTAAATTAAAAATTATTAAGAAAAAAACTAATATTATTATTGTAAGGACACGATTCGTAACGACCCGTAACAGTGTTGGGTTCGTACGTAAAAAGGCCCAAGCAATATAATTTTTAGAGCGTGGGTCTAAAAAGCTAGGCCTTAGTCACCAAACGGTGGGTTTTTCGTGACGTTCATACATGGTTAAGTCGTTTTCGCCCTAGGAGTCTTTCTCCTGGAGGCGAGCTGGGAGGCTCTGGTTTTTGGCCATTTTTCCCAGCCTCCTCTCTGGTTTGCTTACTTTTCCTTTTATACTAGCCTGTGTTCTTTATCCTTCGTCCACGTGTAGGATCGGCATTCCAAGACTGATACTTGTCCCATCAGCCAATACCCAAAGTGGTTGGGGGTGGTTGAAAAGCTGGAAAGTATGGCTCTGTCAGGTGCAGAGTATTGAATGGCAGTAAGGGCAGCTTTCCCTGGTCGTTACACTTTTCAGTGTACCCTTTTCTATTGACACAAATATTTTAGATTTTTTTTCAAACTGTTTCTAGACCATTTTTGCCCTTCCTTCCTGTGAGATCTCGGACATGCCGAGGACTAAATCGTCCTCGGCTGCGTTCCTAGGCTATTTTGTACTTGTATTACCGATACTGGGTTATAACCCTTCTCGGCTCGGGCCTTAGGCCCCAATGAATAAATGAGCCAGGGCCACAAACTATTGGGCTCCACAATAGCCCCTCAAAATCCTGCTGTCCGACCTCTTGGTTGGAGAGGAGGATTTTGGTAATGACAAGCCTTTATTATGGCTCGTTTAACTCTATCTTACATTAATGCTGGTATCTCTTCATCTACCCAGGAAACATACCGAACTACGAGACATTCCTATGTATTCATTCACAATGCGTCCCCGTCGTTTGATTATCCGAAATGCACCTTTAATGACTTCCATTTACGAGACTATTTAAATTCGACGGTTTGTTGACGATGTGGGGAAGTGGAATGGGTACATTTTCGTTTACAGATTTGCTTGGAAATCTGGACAGATTAAATACCCTCCGTTTTGCCCTCCATATAAGAAGAAAAGCAGGAGGCTATTTCTCTTATACAGAGACCCTTTTCATCCTTCTGAAATCTGAAACCCTTAGCCTCCTTCAGAGCTTACTTTACTCGCTAGTTACACCTTAAATTGTGATATGTTCGAGATAGGAATAAGTAATGAAGGAACCATACTCCTCCCAGAAACACCATATTCTTATGAAGCTCAAAATGGCTCGGTCAGGACAGGGATGGCGGAGACTCAAGATCCTTCTTACCTTCCTTTCAGCCAAAATCCGAAGTAGGGGCTCGTCACGTCAAACTTTTGGCGCGACTAAGCTGGGGTCTCCCATTATCAGTACCAGCCGCTCTCTCATGAGCATAGCTAACATGGCACCAATGTGTTAGGAGTCAGGACTGACGCAAGGACAAAGTATCCCTACTTCTTCCTCTCTTCCTTCACTGGTGCCTCCTTTTGCCTCTCTTTCTTCTTCTTTCCACCACCAGATCCATCCTGGCGCTTTTCTTTCTTTCTTTCTCTTCTTCTCCTCCTTCTTTCTCTTCATCTCCTTCTTCTTCTTCTGAAGAAGGTCCTCCTCTTAATATAGGCGCTACTAGGGCAGAGTTTGGAAGGATTTCGGAAACGAGTTTAAAAAGACATCTGACTGTTTATTTGTTATATTGTTGTTGTTGTTTTTTTTTTATTGTTTTTGTAATCCACCTTCTGTATAGGCCTGTTTAAGCCCCTCTTTGTACGTTGTAATACCTCTTTATATTAATAAAAGTCGTTATTGCTTTATTTCACCTGTTCTATCTCTTTATTTCTGAAATGGTTACACCGTGAATAGACATACTACCTTGTGAATTCTTTTTATTTTTACACTTTGACCGTCGTCTAGGACCGAAATCTCAGTTAATAAAAAGATTTTACTCTGTGTTTATTGAAACTATCCGACTTAATAATACTGAATCGAACAAATGATACTTAGGGCTGAAACTCATATTTAGAAGAAAAAGACAGGATATTATGATGAGCTTATTGGGGCGGTCTGGCACAATACCGCCGATCTGAGAGCACAATACTTAGGGCCGAAATCTCTTATCAAGGAAAAAGGTTATGAACTTACGAGTGCTGTTTGGCACAATAATATCGACTTGAACAAATGATACTTAGGGTCAAAAACTCTTGCTAAGGAAAAGATATTATCATGAATTTAATAGAGTTGTCTGGCACAATAATGCCGATCTGAGAAAACAATACTTACCCCAAAATGGCCGAGATGACAACTGAATGCTCAGTGCGGTGTAGGAGGTAATCATCCGAAGACATATAACCCAAAAATGAACAGCCCCTCCAGGTTGCTGAGTAATAGGGTGTTTCACCATCTTCCTAACAACTTTCATAACTTTAACCTTTTTCTGGTATTTGAGCCGAGGATTGAGCAACTTAAAATTTTTATTAAGTAGCCGACCTTTCCATAGGTTTGAGTTCGAGGACCATGCGATACCTTGGTTCTGGCCAAAACTTGATTTTGATAAGTAGTTGGTTTCCCCATAGGTTTGAGTCTGAGGACCATGCAATACCTTGGTTCTGTCCAAAACTTGATTTTGATAAGTAGTTGGTTTTCCCATAGGTTTGAGTCTGAGGACCATGCAATACCTTGGTTCTGTCCAAAACTCAGTTTTCCTTCCAAGTAATTGGTTTCCCTATAGGTTTGAGTCCGAAGACCATGCAATACCTTGGTTCTGGCCAAAACTTGATTTTGATATCTAAGTAGCTGGGGGAATTAACCCCTCGGGTATGGCATGAGACCTTGGTTTTTAGGGGAATTAGCTCCTCGGCGAAGCCCCTATAACCATTTGTGCGGCTGACGTTACGAAACACAACCCCTAGTAAAGAAACATAGCCCCTAGTGGGACTTTACACTAGAATACTACAACCGGCTACTAGAAATGACAAGGGAACTATCTCGTTCTACTGCCTATGCCAAGACACAAGCCTATCCCCACAGATGGCGCCAATTGTAAGGACACGATTCGTAACGACCCGTAACAGTGTTGAGTTCTTACGTAAAAAGGCCCAAACAATATCATTTGTAGAGCGTGAGTCTGAAAAGCTAGGCCTTAGTCACCAGACGGTGGGTTTTTCGTGGCGTTCATACATGGTTAAGTCGTTTTCGCCCTAGAAGTCTTTCTCCTGGATGTGGGCTGGGAGGCTCTGGTTTTTGGCCATTTTTCTTAGTCTTCTCTCTGGTTTGCTTACTTTTCCTTTTATACTAGCCTGTGTTCTTTATCCTTCGTCCACGTGTAGGATCGGCATTCCAAGACTGATACTTATCCCATCAGCCAATACCTAGAGTGGTTGGGAGTGGTTGAAGAGCTGGAAAATATGGCTCTATCAGGTGCAGAGTATTTAATGGCAGTAATGGCAGCTTTTCCTGGTTGTTACACTTTCCAGCGTACCCTTTTCTATTGACACAGATATTTTAGATTTTTTTCCAAGCTGTTTCTATACCATTTTTGCCCTTCCTTCCTGTGAGATCTCGGACATGCCGAGGACTAAATCGTCCTCGACTGCGTCCCTAGGCTATTTTGTACTTGTATTACCAATACTGGGTTATAACCCTTCTCGGCTCGGGTCTTAGGCCCCAATGAATAAATGAGCCAGGGCCACAAACTATTGGGCCCCACAATTATAAATAGCAAAAATACTATTTTTGGGGCCTTAATGAACACCGTTTCCCTTCAACCTACCAAATTTCATGCAATTCCAACACTATCACCTTGATGGCCTCTACTGGCACCCCCCCTTAGATCTTACATTGTGACTTCTTGCGCCTCTGTTGCTCTAGGAAGGCATGTGCTGTCTATTTCTACATCAGCATTTTTGGAAATAAAAAAAACAATAACTAACTTTCTAAACTCTCTTATTATTATTATTATTATTATTATTATTATGATTATTATTATTATTATTATTATAGGACTTAGTTCAATTGTTGCAAAAGCAACTAAATTTAAGCAATAAAACCATATTTCAAATCAAATATTTCTCATATAAATCTTAGAAAAATAACTTCAAAATTTCATTATACTTAAATAATTAACATAACAAAATAAATGTATTTATTCTATTAGTAATGTTTTTAATTATATGGAATAAATACTACAAAATAATTTTGGGGGCAACTTTAATTGTAAGGTCAATCCTTGCTACCTAAGGTTAAGTTCTTGCATGAGGCTGGTTTCATAAAGTAGCAAAGGCATCCCGCTCTTTATGGTGGAAGGATTAAGGGCCGGTCCACTGCAGGCCCACATTGCCTGGTTGAGCTGGGCTCCTTAATACACTACCATTCTCAACAAATGTTTGTATACTTTATTTATTAAAAAAGTTTATTGTTAATTTTTGTTGCTTGGGATTTTGTTGATGTGAGAGAAGGTTTGGTAATTTTGAGGCCGATTGTGTTTTGCTTGTAAGTTGTAAGTTGTCCTTTGTACCCATATCCATCTCTAAACTATTTTTCTAGTTTTCTCTTCACTAGTTAGACATGACTCCGAACATCTGAACATTTGGCTTTTAATGTTTAATAATGGATTTTACACCAAACCCTCGTAGCAATTACATTTGCACTAAAAAAAATTACTATCTTGCTAGAATCTTTTTTTAATTTTGATCAAACAATTTAATTCATATATACTAAGCTCTGCACGACCAATTTGGGATTTGCTACACATTCCTTTTCCCTCTCTAACAAATAGCAAAAGAATAGTTTGCAAGAACGTATTTCTTCTTTAAAATTATCATATTTCTTAAATTATAATTATAGTTGCTACATCCAAAGTCTGATATATGGATGCGAGGTCATGAAATGCCCCTCTAGTCCTGACTTTCTAAAAAGCACCTCTCCATTGATGGGAGATATGCATGCAGTTTACACATCACCACCATAACATACCTTAATGATGACTCTCATTTTATGTTTAAATTGAGTACTTAAACAATTCACCCATGCAAAACTAAATTGCGCATTATCGTGTATAAATAATGCATGCGATGGTGTACCATATATGTACAAAATGAAAACAGATTGAACGTTACTCTTCCTCACTCTCAATGTAATCCGAGTCTTCAACATCGATAGCTACTACCTTAGAGGAATTAATCCTAAAAGAAGCCGATCGAATCTTTAATGGTAACTTCACGTTACTTGTTATATCACACCCTTCTTCCTCTTTCATTAATGGTAACTTCACGTCATCATTTGTTACACCACACCCTTCTTCCTCTTTCTCTAAGTCAGCAGGAGGCAAGAAACAATCTTTGGACAATCCCTCTATGTTAAAATCAACTTCTTCAATTGTCCAAACCTCTTCCATTCGAGTCCTAGAATGGCTTTCTGGGTTCTCACCAAACCTAAACAAAGAGACCGAGGTCTTGCCCGCGTGCGCAATGTTAATCCCATCTATGGTTCGGTAGTCTTGGATCAATGACTCCATTGTGGTCTCCCAGTATATGCTTTCATTTCTTGGGGCTTTGATTCTGAGGAGGTGAGAGTCTTCTAGTTGGACTAATAGGCCTGTTCTTGTGCTGAAGCAGCCCCACACTGTGTGCCTGATTATTTCTACGTTGCTGTTGCTTCTTGCTTTTAGTGTTGAGGATTCAGCTTCAAGTTTTAGTATGAAACAGTCTTCATCGTTGATTGTCTTCTCACCAGCGCAGACTGAATTTGAGAATAAATTTGCTGTGGACATTGGATCAAGACCCTGTTGAGTGTCACACATATGAGTAATTTGTCTAGAGAAAAATGTTGTGTATGAATCAATGAAAATAAACCCAATTGAGAAAATTAAGCTGTTTATTCAATTTATTTATTTTAAGTGCAACATTTTCATAATTTTTTAAACAAATGACTGTATTTTTATTCTGTTTGATTTTTAAAAAGAATTTTTTTGGTAACACTGGCTTTACAGGCCTGCCGTGGGAACAGACTGTTGTGTAGGCTTAAATGGGTCAAGCCGATTCGTACGCTCCAATTAACTTGCGCCAATTAATCCACCAACCGACCCTTTAAAAAGACTTTTAACGAACTGATAGACGTAAACCAACCACTATGGACTTTTTTATCTCCCTTTTACAGCTGCTGAAGAAAAACTATGCTGTTGACTTATATACATTCTTTTTTTTTTTTTTTTTTCTTCTTCTAATAATTTTCACATTGATTAAGATTGTTGACTCCAGCAGATTCAAATTAAAATTTTAAAATTTCAGCTAGGAATACAAGTGCAAGAGCCAAGAAGATGCAAGGAAAAGAACACATCTGGTTGGTAGAGGTAACAACCTGTTAATTTTTGGTGGGCCAGGGCCCACAATGAAGTGGGCCATTGAGCGTGGAAAACGTAATTAGTTGGTATGAACATGACAATGGATGATGAAACTCTGACCCAAAAAAAAGGTACCCAATAGAATGAATCGAACATGGAATGCATGCCAGACTTTTTTCTTTTCTTTTTTTTTTTTTTTTTTTTTGAAGGACACATGGAATTCAAGCCTTGGTCTTGTGTGGGAAAAGTCTGAAAGGAGACTCTCAATTAGCTTCTAATAAGGGTAAGAATCCAGCTAATGCTACAACTATATGCCAAGACCATGAGAATTATTAGTGAAGACTTTAAGACTTAATGAGTAATTGGCGGTTCTCTTCTCCCACATTAGCAAAAAGACAACTATACCGTTCATAAATAAAGCTTCCACATTAGCAAAAAAGACCATTATACCGTTCATAAATAAAGCTTCAATCAATGCAATTAAAAGGGACTCTTGGTAAGTTTGTTTTACATGTGATAAAATTTTATACTAAAATTTTGGCTAATACTCATTACACACACTATTGAAGTCACGTTTTCAGTTATAATGGGTAATATGTGTAACAAACACTATCTTAAAGTTTTTCATATGACTCCACCATGAACTACTCAAACTCTTATCAATCAATTTTTAAAACAAATCAATTAAATTTTACACGTTAGTTTAAATAAATATCAAGAGTGATAATCATTTTTTTAGAAGTTAAAAGTACTATAAAATCTAGTCTCATCTATATGCTCATAGTTATGCTTCAAAATTTAAAAACCTCTTAATCCACCAAAATGATAATAATCAACATTTTTTTTTCACTCCAATCCACTTATTTTTCAAAATGAATAGATAAAATTTCAAGAATATGATAGAATTATCTAAGAAAGAATTGAATTCCCTTGTGAATTACTTCAATGAGAGAGGGGGTACCTGTAAGAAACGCCTAAGAGGCCTAGGTGGACCACGTGAAGCGTGAGAGTGGTGCCAAGGGGTTTGCCTCCAAGCCACATTACCATCACTACCGGCACTGACTTTGCAACCAGAGACCACAAGCTCCAAGCACCATAAGCCAGGCCTCTTTTGCCAAAGCACAAACCCACCCATCTCTCCACCCCCATGTCTCACACTCTTCACCTTCACCACCTTATTGTTCAAGCTACCTTCACCTGAACTGAACTCTGACGCACCCATTCTCACTTTCCCCATTGCATACATGCTGTCTATTGACCTCATTGCCTTCTCTCCCCCCACTGCTGCTATGTACTGTTGCACTATGTATTTCGCCACCGAAGCCTCCTATTAATATAATCATCATAAAGTTATAAGCTTTTAATCAACGGTGCCACAACTTATTTTAACTTAACAAATGGTTCAAAGTTGAGGAAATGTAGAGAACATGTTGGGGACGACTAAAAATAGAGTAACAAAAAGTACGAATTCAAATAGAATAAAATAACAGAAAAGAATGTATTTGATCTAAGAATCTATAATTAACCTTAACCCCAAAATGCTAGGAATAAAATTAGATTGTCGTCGTCGTTGTTGTTGTTGCATGAAAGTGGGAGAACTGGGAAGTGCTAAAGTAAATATGATATTTACAAAGATAGGAGACAAAAGTGGCATGTTGGGATAGTTCTTTTTTTGTGTGTATGATGTATAATGTTGTTATATAAAGGTATTAAAATAGGTGCCACTTACAATAGGGTTGTCTTTGATGTTGGAGTTGATGGGTTGGGGATCAGCCCGGATAGGAAGAGGGATTAATGGAGCTCCAACGACACCAAGCAAGAGTTGTATCTCTGCATTTCGGCTTCCAAATACTGTTGTCATGGCCTGTTGTGATTTTTCACCGTTTGGTTTCATCCATGACTTCATGTTTTGCCATGAACTATTGTTGTTCTTGTTGGAGAACATCTCTTCTGGGATTGGGACCTCGAGGACTGTGTCGAGCCCATCTTCACGATCAAAGTTGGGACAGAGTTTCCTCATGAGAGAGAGTCTAGCTAATAAGATTGGTAGAGAGTAGTGTCTTTTTTCTTTTTTTTTGGGAATGTAATGTGGGTTTTGCTTGGGAGTTTGTGAATGCTATAGAGAGAGAGTCTTGGATTCAAAGGGAGGGAGTCTAGAATTACCAACCGGCAATGGCCCCCTATGTAAACGTGGTTAGCTTTGTCTATGTCGTGTTTGCACGCTCTCTCATCCTCTCTCTCTCTTTTGAAATTAAAATTTGCTCCTAATATAAGCTTTGATAGTGACTGATAATTAGATAATTTAGATTTCAATATTTTATGTTGTTAGATAATGAGATTTATTTGATTTTAAAATTTGTGTAATTGATAATAAGGTTCTTCTCTCTCAACTCTCAAGTCGCATCCCATTAATTTTGTTTATTTAATGCTAAATTGTTAATTAGCTTCTTCAATAATCATGACTCGATCTGATTGGTTTAATTCTAAGAATTCTTGTTCTAGACTTTGTACAACGGATTTCAACGGTTTAACTTACATAGAATGCTACCAACATTAAAATAATTAAGCCGGTTTTCAATAAGCTTCATTAACTAATAAGTAAAGCTTTTTAAATGATGGGTTTGATTTATTAATTATTTGTTATTGACATATTTAGAAGTGAGGTTATGTCATACTCGAGACTATTAAGTGTTCTAGTTGAAAGAAATTGTCATGAAAAAAATACATTCCAACAGAAAGTAACTTTAATTAAGAAACATTACTGGCTTACCACAGTCCCTCTACTACTAGGGTTCTACTTATGGTTCTTACTTCTTAATCCTAATATTAAGAGGGTTTTCTAAATGTTTATTAATTTTTAACCTTTGGACAGCTTTCATTTTTATTTTTTTTTCAATCTCGATATCATCAAGATTTTAATGTGTGGAGCCTGAAACACACACTTGCCAAAAACTCAACAAACTTTAGGCACCAAGTCACAAAATATAAACAACCCAAAATGTTTCTTATAAGTTATAACAAACGAATCATTGAACATACAAAAGGGAAAAAGAAAAAGCAAAAGAATACCCCAATTGCAAAGGCAGTATGTATGTTCCCCATGTTATGGATAACACTTTGCTACAATTTTGCAGTAGCATATCTAATCCAAACTTTCACGCATGAATGGATAAGAATGTAAGTGTAACCTTTGATTAACAATGAAAATGTCGGCGATACATGTCCATTGCCGGAGCATGAGACCGACACTTTAATTGAGAATGCAAGCATGGTGGTTAGGGAGACACTCAATCTAAATTTTGTCCCAATTTGCTGTGCCACATTAGCTGGGTTCTGAATTAATTTAATTCCATAGTTTAATTGAACCGACTCTTGGGTCTGTGTGGGAATGAAGCCAAAGGAGGGTAGAACTAGAACCTAGCTAGAGCAGCTTTAAAATATTGTCTCCAATCATGGTGAGCACGTTGTGAAGGGATAACCTTTTAGTTTTTATCCATTAGACTGGTTACGAGGTAACATTGTAGTTTATGTTACAGAATACATACAATTCTTTAGGACAAGAAATTATTACAATGCAATCTTTGCCACTCTTGCAAATCTAGTTTTTTTAATGTTGTAGATTAAGTTTGATGGAATCTTAAACCAAGAAGATTGGAGTTGTTGGACCCACATCATTATTCTCTTTACTTGAACCCAACATTATTTCTGATTAAGTTGGTAAAAAGAATTTAATAATAATCAACAAATAACAAGTGATTTCTTTTTTTCTTTTTCTTTTTTTTTTTTGATACGATAACAAGTGAATTGTGTTTGGGGGCACTAGAATAAATGACTAGTTCCTCAAGGCTTAGGCCTAAGGCCCCACAACAAATAAAAAATCTCCCTACTAAAAAAATGTCCCATCTCTCTTAGTAAAAGGTCCAAAATTTTATAAAAATATAACATTTTTTTAAAATAATTGGTACTTTTTTTTAAGAATGATGCTAAAGATATCACAAATTTTACTATAGATTTAACTGACATATCACCAATCACATAAAAAAGTAATTCAAACACAAATAAATTAAGTTGTTGAAATTCATCAATTACACTCATAATCACATTTATTGTGAACATTTTGTAGTATTTTTAGTATTTTTCTTTTTCATTTCTAAAAAGGCTTTTAAAATAGGAGACCAATAAAAATTTTAACCCAATTGAAATCCTAAGATGTTTCAAATAAAATGCTGCAAATGTGATACATTATCAATGATGACTAATCTCCTACTAAGCCACATACCAAATAATATCTATCTATCTCTTTCTCTTAAAAAGAATATATAAAATTAAAATTTAGATTACAACTGTACTTAACTATGCATAATCATATATCCAAGTTAAAGTAAGTTCCTTTTAATTCAACTATAATATTCAATCTTCTATATGAAATTAATCTTAATTTAACTAGTATTATTCATCAATTTTTGTATTTACATTAAATTAGTCTTAATTTAATTAGTATTATATAATTTTATTTAATTAATATTTACATATAAAAATATCTCATTTAAAATTTTAGCCTTAGGTCCCAAATTTTGTTGTGCTGGCCCTGTAAATGACAATGTAAAAAAGTCTAGAAAAATAAGGTATGGTAGGTAAAGGTTATATTTGCTTACGTTGTTCCTGACTTTTGTGTTGGATAAGCAAATGTTAAACCAAAAACACTGTTTTTACTCGGTTGAAATATATTGTCCGGACTATAGTTGGGAATCAATCGCAAATCTATTGATTTGTGCCATTATGAGGAGGTATATATCTAGATTTTATCAGTTGAAGATTGGTTTTGCAAATGGGCATTATAAATTCACTAAAAAGAAATGGAGAAGGCATCTTAAGCTTTCCTAATTTGCTTCATTCTCTCATCATCTAATAGGTTAACAAAAAAAATATGTTCAGACTTTTTTGAATTTCCTCTAATGTTGTCACATCAGGTTTCAAATCCCTCTCTACTTTATAATTTTCAAAACTTAAACTAATACTAAACTATTGCATGATAATTTTTTAATAAGAAAGATAATATTATTAAGAAAGAATAGGAGACCCAAGTCTCAAAAGAGGCAGAGACAACAAAGAGAGAACCGATTCATTAATTTCCTTACAAAAGATCCATTAAATGATAGAAGAGATGAGTTCTTAAACTGGAGAAACAAATGTCCAGCGAGCTAAAAGACGAGCAAGCTCATTACATGATTAGGAATAGTACTATATTACAATATTAATTTGTATATTTTAGTGTTAATATTATTATATTTTTTGATAATTTTTTTTATGAAGTCACATCACATGCTCTAACTAAATATAATAGGTTATTGTTAGCATTTTTAACTTCTTTTTTTTAAGTACGCAACTACTTTTAGAGAAAAAAATCATGAATAAATATATTCTTTTATGTTAACTTTTTCTATTCATCGTGCAAGTTAGCAATTGTTGATAGGTATTGTTAGAGGCGGAGACATAAACTTTTTTTTAAGGGCCAATCCAAGTTAAAAAGATATCAAGAAATTGTAAATCCAATAAGTAACTTATTAATCACACTTATAATAAAAATAACATCAATTTGATATTTATAGATGAAAAGAAAAAAAAAAAATCCATTAAATTAGTTTTGGTTAACTACAAACTATCTTTTAAATCAAATTGATCACAATTAAAGGGGAAAAAAATGTATTATTCATTTGCATAAGCTTGTCTATTTTTAGGAATATATATAGTAAATACACTTGGGTTTGATCAATTAAACTTAAAGGTTTGGTCTAAAAATTCCCAAGGTCTCATGAGACCCATAAGATCCTAAGTTCAATCATTCAAGCATTTATCTTGGAGTCACCTCCAAAAAATTCCTTTTTTGTGATTACTTAGTGTGCGTGTGCGTGTGCGTGTGTTATACTGTGAACCAAACACACAGAAAAATAGTTAAGACTTTCAAAAAGTTCTAGATACCCGCATATATGGAATAAGAGTAAAAAGATAAGAAAATAATGCATTGGTCATTTACATACATGTCTTACAATTTTCTTAAAATCTAAGGGGCACTAGTTGAATTTTCAAAAGCCAGGACATGGCCCCTTCTCTCTACCACTGGCTATTGTGACTATTGTTTAAGAATAAAAATTATCTTTCCTCTGGAAAACATAATCTATAGAAGTATAAATATAATCACATGAAACCTCGCTATCACCATTACATAGCTTAGATCAACATATTGATATTACCAATACTCCTATAATGATTCTGGTTAGTACTTAGTCAAAAATGCATTATAGCCTATAGTTTATGGGAGAAGTGCAGGTTAATGAAAAGGGAAGTTGTAATACATAAATTTCTTTTTTGAAAGCCATTCATGAGCATAGCATGCGCCTCCACTCGTGGTGAATATGATAATGACAAATCCAGTCTTTCCTCAAAATATCTATCTCTGAATTCTCTTTTTTTTTTCTTTTTTTTTTTAATTGATTAATCTATTTATCACTTTTTGGGGGATAGAAATTGAAACTAACAAGAATCAAGAATGCAATTTTTTTTTTTTGTTTAAGAATGCAATTTTTTTTTTTAATTTATATATTTCACTAGAGAAATATTTATAAAGACTTCTTTTTTAAAATGCCCACTTGAAAAATTATGCACTATATTGGTCACTATATACCAACTATAGAGAATTTATTACCCATTAAAAAAAATTATAGAGATTTTATATTGGTTTTGCTGACAATGTCATAGATTCATAATTGCATTAGAAAAAAAAAGGTACATTTATAAATCATTAATTTCTAGATTCTACTGTAGAGTGGAATTATAAGAAAAATAAAAGCTAATGAGTATCTAATCTAATGACTAATCTCATGGATGACTGACTTCCCAGTACGAGCTATGTCTCTGGAAGATCAAGATTATTGTGACCACAAATCTCGGCATATTCAAAGGAGATAATCTTGCAATGAATGACTTTAACCTCACCTGAGGACCAAGTCCAAATCTAAACCTAAATCTAATCTAATCACACTGCTGAGATTATACCGACTGAGAGTCTGACAATTAGATCACCTAATTAATGTTACTTAATTACTTTTGCACCGTGGCCCATGTCTTCGATTGGATCCTAGGAGATCAAGGTTACTATATAGCCAACGTAGATGGTCAATAAATATTCTGTGTCTTTCTTTAAGATTATCTTTCAACTTTAACTTTTGTCCTTTTTGTCTTTCTTTTTTGTGACCAATTGTTTTGCACAGCTGCAGGTGCAGGGTTGCATGCACATCAGTCTTTCTTTTTTATGGTACCTGAAATGAAGCTCCATCGATTAAAAAAAGAAAAGAGGAACCCTCATCATCGTAGCTTTCATTGCCCCTAGTACCTTAGGACAAATCCTACTTCATTTTTACTTTGACATCAAGGTGCTTCTATGCACCCTGCAAATCATTGTCCCAAGTTTATTATAGGCACCCATGTACCTGAAGAATAAGTAAATAACCTTGGGATGATATTACATACGGATTATGCTCCCTCCCTCTCACAGAAAGGTGGGACATGTTATTACATACGGATTATGCTCCTTCCCTCTCACTCCCACCTTTCTGTGATAAGAATGGAGTATACTCTTAAAGTATATAATAATTTTCGAATAACTATAAGGTTTTGCTCTTACTTATTGTAACATACTACTCAACATAACAAAGATATATCCGTGAAGAGCTGTTCCTCAAAAAATAAAAATATCCGTGAAGAGCTTTTCACTCTGAACATAGATCATCAGACTGTACCACATCAATTCTCTTATTTCTCTTTTCTCTCCTCCCTACATTATTTTACTTTCTTCATTCTATTCTAAGTTCTAACGATAGTTTGAGTACACTATTGTGGAACTTAAATTTGAACCCCTGGGTAAAAATTCAGTGAATTAATAAGCTCATGCAGGTTTTTAAAACCGACCCATTGAAATCTCAAGCCAATTCAAAGCTGGGTTAGATACCTGTAACGAGAACACGTGCTTGCTTAGTCTCTTTAACTCAAGCATACTAAAGAATTCAATATCTAATTAATTGATGCAAACATCCGGCTGGTCCATCCAACAGAATCTCTAAAGCCCAGCAAAAGAGGTGAAAGACTGAGAGGACTACATTGTGATTCAAATGTAACAAAGCCAATAAGGTTACAACAGCAATATGATACTATTTTGGGTTATACAACATAGATTACACAACAGCCCAATGAAGCTCTGCTTTTACTATTACTATAAACATCAAGCAGATACAGAAATACTAACTCCAGGCAAGTATGGAGATATGGGTACTGAGGATGTACCTTTGCGAAGTGCTAAAAGAGACATAAGGGTTTGTTTACTCCTTCTCAATCATCAACCCAGGCGAAATGCAATATTTCTTGCCATAGGATTTCATGAGGGTACATTGAAATGGAAGAGCCATGAGATGACAAAGGCAAATACCATACAAGCAAGCAGGAAATTCAGAAACCGGTGTCCCTGCCAGCAGTTTTGAGTCTCTGCAGGGTGCACAGGTGCAGGTGCTACTGCTGCTGCAGCATCATTTGTCTCATTCCATTGCTCCAACTCGGCCTCATTTACACCAGCAACATTGCGTGCAACTGATCCACAGATCTCACAGGTCCTGCAGTTACATACAGGAAAGAAGATTATTATAAAGTTACAGAGAAATAGATTATACAGGGGTTATTCCAAAAAAATCAGGCAAAACAATGTAACGTTTTGTTTCAAAAAATGATGGTACTGGTAGATCAATCTGAACCAAATAAGCGAGTCAGAATTTATATTTTCTGAAAACAAGTAGTAGGATACAACACCAACCAATTCAACAAGCCTCCGAACACGAGATGTCCCCAAAATTTTGATATGCTACATTTGTTTCAGTGGAAAATCATTTTCTGAACAGCTACTGAATTTAGGTACGAGGTACCAAATGTTTCATGGCTATGACCTTTCATATGATGTCCAATCTTCCATAAAAAAGAAAACATTTACCTACTAATACCAGAGTGAATATGATCTCCACCAGACTGAGGTAGCACTTTGGCTGCATATATATAACACAATTTTTATGTCTATCAATAACTACATGCATTGCATGATGGCTGTGAATAAGTAGACCATTATCTCAGCAATACTGAGTCAAAAGATTTATCAGACTACGATGGAGATTCAGATCATCAATAATCATGAGATAGGACTTCGGTTCATAAATGTATGTATAAGGTTTAATCGACAAGTTAGAACAACACGAAGGAGAAAACTAAAAAGTGTGGTAGAGGATCATGGTATTTGTTCAAGAAAAGCTAAACATGTCATGATTCTTACTGCACAGAATACTGATCATGGCAAGTACTTACTATTTCATCATTGAAAAACAAAATGAGACTTACCTAATTCATGATCTTAACAAATTTGAATTACCCGTTGGAAACTAAGTAGGATAAACACAAGGAAGCAAACAATATAACAGATTTAATACGTAGTTTCTTTTGCCCTTGTCACAGCTTGTGTAGGTTTTTGATTCTCAAAAAAAAAAAAAAAAAAAAAAAAAAAAGCTTGTGTATGTTTTTATACATGGATATATATTTATTTAAGCTATTGATACATTAGTGAACCAGGAGAAATTTTCTTTGCTCATTTCTGTGTTTTGAGTTTCCAAAGTTGGATACAGCTAAAATACAATCAGAATAGTGGACAGTTTGTTAATGCTGTCAGGCAGGAAGCTATTGAAACTGTTTCTGAAAGGAAAAATAAGTCTACAAGAGTAATAGTGTGGATAAAATGGTATAAAAATTCTGGAATTAAACAGAACATTGGAATAGATTTTATAGCCTTCAACTCAACAGTAATGTGAAAAAACTCAGAAATAAGTGAATATTTATGGTATATAATGAATATCATCATGTTTTCCTCACTGAGGCTACACGAAACATAATTCTGTAAACCGTAATGTAACCAATTTCTACATATATTTTTTCTAAAATTATAAAAAATAATAATAATAAAAGGAAATAGATTTTGCAATGCTTCAACTTTTTTTTTTTCAATGTTACGGAAACAGCAAATAATAGATTTTCATTTTCCAAATTTGATTTGTTTGAAAACATCTTTCTGTATTCTGAAATAATGCTAATAATAATATAGTCTTTGCTTTTTTTTTTTTTTTTTTGCACTTTCTATGCATATCAAAGCATTTTGAACCTCAAATCCTCAACCCAATTTTCCCACCTAGAGCAAATTCATTGTAGTAGGAAGAGCTGGCATAGATACCTCCTAAAAATAAAAGAAAGTATACATGTCAACATGGGCGGAGCTACATGTTAGGGTGGGGGGGCCATGGCCCCCCCAAAATTTTTGAAATTTTTTTTTTCAAATTAGCCCTCAAAAATGGGACCCAACTATTTGAGTTGGTCCAATAATGTTCTTAAAAAAAATTGTCCAATTTGTCTAGTAGTTATAGAGAACATATTGTTTCTCAAATTCATTTTTTATGGTAAAATGTGTTCTCATATTTTTTAAAATTTTAGATCATTTATGTCTTTGAACACTTTATTAATTCAATTGAAATTTTTTTATTCACAATGGTAGACAGTTTGGTAACTTATATTGAAAATGAAAATTGTAAAGATTTCACTATGGAAGATGGTGAAAAATTAATTTAATTCTATGAAACATTTAATTTTAAGGATTCATTATGAAAGGCACTAATTTTTTGTGTGTGTGTATAGATACATGTGTTTGTGTATATGTACAAAAGTTTGTTTAGACTAATAAATTAGCAACACAAATCGGCCCCCCCAATCAAAAATTTCTGGCTCCGCCCCTGCATGTCAAAGCATTCATGATCTTGATAGGTGAAAGAGAATGAACAAAACCAACCCAGCTCCAAAAGTGATAGAAAGGTGGAAAATTGGTAGTGCCTAACTACTTTAGGAAGAAAAAAAAAAGGACCGGTTACAACCCAACTGCCCCAAAATGCATGCGTGAATCATCAAAATGCTGTATGCGAGGTACATAGGTCAAGTCTGTCAAATAGTGAACCAGAAATCAGAATGACCTGGTCAATGTACATTGTACCATATCAAGAAAATACCAAGTTGAACATAATTTAACTTGGAAAGTATCTAAACCAACTTGTTCGCTGTTACATCAAAAAAATAAAAATAAAAACTTGTCCCGTGGAAATAAAGAGAAATTGAAAAGGAGAGAGACTGAGAGACGCAATATGTCTGAACAAACGGAATATAATACTATGAGGACAGAGAAGAGAACAGGGAAGAATCAAATTGCACAGTTTAAAGAAGCAGGACATCTATGTGCTTTTTATCTTTTACTTTATCGATTTTGATTCCTTTGTGAAGCCTAATTGACCGTCAAATTTTCCTTTAAACCTTCAAAAGTAGAGATTTTCCCTCTTATTTAAGTAGCCATTATCATGTTCCTTGCTTTAAGCATAGTCCTTTGCCAGCATTGTCCCTAAATGCTTGTACAAGTTTGATCAGAACTAAACAATCATATACATGAAGTCAAGACACTCCAAAGACAAGAACTTTATACAATAAGAACACATATACAAAATAAAAATAACAATTTTATCGGCAATTTCACTATAAGCACATCCACATATCATTTCAACAGCTACAAATTGCTGAAAATTAACAAAACACTCAGACCCCAAGGTTCAAAACAACTCTAAAAAATACACAATACCAACTTTGATCAGAACTAAACAATCATATATTAAGTCTAGACACTCCAAAGACAGCAACTTTATACAATATGAACACACCCACAAAATAAAAACAACAAATTTAAATAGCAATTTCACTATAAGCACATCCACATATCATTTCAACAACAACAAATTGCTGAAACCTAACAAAACAATCAGAACAACCCAGCAGAAACTAATAACGCATAAAAGACAGAACATGTTCTGATCACATCCAAAAAAAAGTACTAAAATTCACAAAAAGCCAATAACCAACAAATGTGTCACATCCAAAACAAATGTAAGGAGCTTACTTGTTTCCCTTGATCTTGAACCAAGCCTCAGCACATTGCTTGTGGGCAGCAGCTAAATCATCCTTACATGAACACCCCAATTCAATGGGAAACCCAGATTCAGGATTGGCTGCATCTATGCTCAGATGGCAAATCCTGCAGTCCCTCTCAACTTTTGCCAAATGTAACTTATCCTCAGCCACCCCACATTCCAGATCCACCTCCACAGAACACTCTGACACAGAGGATTCCCTCTCCCTATCAGAAACTCCAACAATCTCAGTCTCAGACCCAAGTGAACTTCTCTGATCCTCAACTGACCTGTCTCCGGAGTCTGAGTACACGTCAATGCCGGTGCCGGAGCTCCGGCGGAGCCCACATTCCTCCACATTAATAACAAGGGATTTCTCTACGGTTGTCATTGTCAAGACCCAGAAAGAGAATCTTCATGTAATGTGTATGTGAGGCCGAGATCATGAATGCCCGCACAACAAAAAGGTTAAAGAAGAAGAAGAAGAAAACTAAGCTATCTTTGTGAGAGAGAGTCCCTCTTAACCTTTGTTGTAAGCAAAAAAAACACCAACTTGATTCTGTTTGTGTGTGTGTGTGTATTTTTATTTAACAACTGGACACTGTAGTGTGTTAGGTAGTCTCTCTCTGTGTGTTTTATGTGTGTCAGCCCTGAACAGGACTTGGAAGATGTAGAGAGAGAAATACCAAAAGATCTTATAGAGAAAATAAAATAGTAGTAATACTAATACCACACCATTACACACAGGGTATAGGAAAAGACAGAACCTCTTCTTTTTGTGTGAATTATGTTCTTGAAGCTTTCTTTTTCTTTTTAAATAGTAAAGAAAACATGGGCTGCTCATCTTTGTTTTCTTTTCTTTATTTATTTTTTCTTTCTTTTACTCCTTTTGGCTAAATAAACCTAAAACCATTGTGATTTCTGAAAATGAGAAGAAAAAGGAAAATGAAGTATTAGGGAAAAAGATCTGATACAGTTCCCTTTGCCTCAGACAGCTCAGAAGTAAAGTAAGGTGTCCAAAGCAGATTTTTCTTTGTCTTCTTCAGAACCTTTTGGTTATCAAGTACTATATACTATTATAAAATTGTGTCAGCTATTATTACAAGGTCCCTGATTTTTCTGCTGAGGTGAGAGTGAGTCCACATTAAAGTTGTGAAAGGTCAATCCTGCTCTTGTGCAATGATTGCATGCCATAATTATATGAAGGGTAATTTTGGCTTCATAAATTTGCATGTAAGGAGGGCTGTAAATTATTCATCTGCTCATTGTATAAAAAGCAGAGCAGAAGTGTGCAGAGAAGTTGCTGTTCTCCGCACAAATAGTACTATTTTTTTTGTAAGAGAGTTTTCACATGCATTTATGAAATCCATTTCTTGTAATAACTATTTATCGTTATCGTTAGATCAAAACATTAATTAATTTTTTATATAAACAAAGATCGAATCATATATCTTTTATTTAATCATCAAATAATTTATCAATTCAGTTAATTAGAACAGAAGAATATGATTCATTTTTAATTATATAGGCAAAATTCTAAATTATACTTTTTGGTCATGGTCACAATCTGGAGACTGATGCAGTAACAGTCTTTTTCAACTTTCAACAGTTTTTTTCTTTTTCTTCTCCCAAAAAAAAAAAAAAAAACTTTCAACAGCTTTTAATTTCTTTTCAGTTTTTTTTTTTCACCCCTAATCATCAATGAACAATATTTTTTCCCCTAAACATCAATGATCCCCCCTTAAAAAAAGAAAAAAAAAATCAATGATCAATGAACAAGACAACAACCTAACATGCAATATATAATAAATAATCCGGACACTAAACAGTATATATATTGGTTGCAGAAATCCAATTGATCTCATATTAGGGACAACTTTTTTTTAATATAAATTTCATAATTATTGAACCAGTCAATTGAGCATGGATTCATGTGTGTCAAGTCAATTGTGTTCAGCACTCACAATCAATTAAATCAACAATAATTAAATTTATTGCAGAAATAGTTTTGTTTGTAATATTATTGAATCTAGTATAATTCTCTTGGGCATTCTAGGACTCTTGGGTCACAATATTTATGTTTAGCTAATCAAAATTTGTATTTATATCCAATTGAGGAGGCCCATGTGGAAGTATGGGAGCCCCTAAGGTGTAGTAATGTCTTTCCTTTAAAGGATAGGCATATGTTAAGGTCTCTATATGACTTTATGGAAATGAGTTCATTCACCCACACAACCCTATTAATAGCCTTTTGAACAATAGAGAAAGATATGCACTCTTTATTCCATTATTTTGTAATTTTTCTCTAAAATTATAATTTGAATTCTTTCACTAACTTTCCATTTGGAGTGCCCTTCAACCAATCCCACTTGTTAAGTCTTTGATCTAATTAGTAGGCTCATCCCTCTTTGTAGAGATGAACTAATTTCCAACCAAAATTTTGTTACAATTCTATTTCTCAATCTACCTAACTATATCCATCAATAAACAATCACAAGCCTTGTGACTCAATGACCATTTGAACTACAGACTTCCTATATGATATTCCAAATTATTACTATAGCATATACTATATAATATAAATTGAGTTTTAAAATTGTAATCGTGGCAAGTGGCTTAACATAATTGTTATACGTTTCTCACAAAAAAAAAAAAAAAAAAAAAAACATAATTGTTATACGTTGTATGTGCCATGTGGCTCATTAATTATTATGATAATTTACTTAAAAATGAAACTTTGATACAAAAATAACAAATGGCATATTATTTGTTTAGATAGTTTATTCTAGGTAAAAATATATCACTTAAATTTCAAAAAAAAAATAAATTATATTACTAAAAGTTTATAGAAATTTCAAATAAAATTTATTTTTTACTTTAATTATTTTAATAATATATCCTGATTTTGTGTTTTAATGTATTAAAAGTTACATCTATGCTTGTGCCAAGGGGATCAACATATATGTTACAGCAAAATTAATATGACTTTGTCACATAGCTCATTAATTATTAAGATAGTTGAAATATTAAAATTCAATTAAAGTTTCAAATGGTCCAGAAATGATTAAAACAGCTCAGACCATACTAATAAGTTTTATTTTTTTTAATTGACATATAATTTTTAGTTAATCCGAGCATAGGCAGATACCAATATTCTTTATTTTCGGCTGAATTATCAATTTTTTTTGGTGGGCTAAGTGAATTATCACAAACGTACATATCACCCAACACCACTACCGATTGAGTATATTATAAGTTGTAACCCAAGAGAGGAAGTTTTATTAAACTATGTCATCTAAATATACTGGTTTATTTATTTATTTATTTATATATATATATATATATATAAATATATATATTTATATATTTATAAACCCATCTAAATGTACCGGTGAAAATGTCAAATCACGCAACCATAATAGGTGACTGCTAATGCTTCACCACATCCCAAGTTCGAGTTCTCACGAGGACTGTAATTGCAATTTTCAAAAGTCCCAGAAACCAATAAAGTCTGGGGTGTGTGTGGGTTCGGAATTTTCGAGCTCCACTTCAAGCTGGTGATACTCATGGACTTACCCAACTATACCGTGAGACATGGGATAATGACTGCCACACGCAAGTCCCCTTTTTTTCCCTCAAAAAAAAAAAAATTTTTGAGACTTTATATATATAAAATCAACATGCAAGATATATACATCATGGTACTCAGACAGAGCACTGTTAACTTGCGAAACGCCTGTGTGGTGGTCCTACTTCATCAATCCACTATTTACTATTTTATAACTGATTCTTATATTAAACAACAAGACAGAGACAACTTTATTGTTTAATTTGGCTCCAGATCAGAACTCCTATGATGTAGAAATTAAATATAATATGTAATACTTCTATCCAGGAGATGTAAGAACTCCTAGCTTTATATTTTTGCTAATCGGGAACCTTGAAAGGCCGAAACCCATGGCTGAAGAAAAAAGAAAAAAAAAAAAAAAGGCTGTAGGGTCCAATCAAGCCATGGTAAGACTAGCATTATTTGGGCCTACTTTGAGGAACCAACACTACCTTGCCTACTGAATTTAAGTTTTGCACAAGCAATTAGCCTTAACGATGGCACAGTTAATCCTCTAATGGTGACAACTGCACAACCAAGAAAAAAGATACATATCAGAGGTTGATATCTCTACCTAAACAAATCATAACCATTATAGTAACTGCTATAAACAAGTTTCATTTCTTTAGTGAATCTAGTACGAATATATTTTCAGAAAGATGTTCAGAATCTTTATCAACCAATATGTCATGATCTCTTCACCTGGAATATGGAATATGGAAGCCTCTTCTTCACAAAAATAAATTCCCGCCTTCTATAAAATTTAGCCAACGTTGGCTTTTAGCTCAAGCCCTCAACTTCAGCCGGACCTGGAAAAGTTTGCCTAGGCATCTGGGTAGATAGCACATCTTTCATCATACCCATCAATTTGTTATGTCCCTCTTCAACACCCATATGGTCTTTCTTCATATTATGTTCAAATGTTCCCAACTGTGAGGCCGCAGCCACCGCTTCAGATACTCTGTGGCTTGCTGCATCGTCTGGCATTCTGACACCATTCTTCTCAAGGCCACTCTTAATCCATGCAATATTGTTCAAATCTGTAGCAATGGAGATCAACTCATGACTAGAGAAAGATGGAGGCTCTATATATTCAACAAACTCAGGCCCCAACAGCGAGCTATGAGAATGGTCCCCACGTGAATCTGTACAGCAACCATGGCCACATTGCAAAGGAACCATAGGCTCACTATAAACATCTTGAAGAAATTTGCATACCCCTAATTCTGGTTTGGAAGCTTGAACCAAAGGTCCTTGAGTAGGAACTGTCCTTGAAAACACAGAAGAGTTTGTGCCACCAGGAGGGTTATAAACATTAAATGCACTAACACGTGCCACTGGACGGGAGAGAGTAGGATGCTCTCTTTCTTCAGCAACAAAATGCTCCTCATTTGTTTGAGCTTTATCTTCACATGGCAGGGGACTATCCTCCATTGGGACATCTCCTCCTTCAGGGGGACTGAATGAATTGATAACCCCAACTGACACAGTTTCTTCTGAAGATACTTTTGCTCTGTCAAGGTTGCTATCTTCCATCTTCCACATCCCTAGATCTGCACCCCGACGCCTTAAGGTAGAATTCCAGTGGTTCTTGATTGCATTATCCGTTCTACCTGGAAGGAGCTTTGCAATTGCAGCCCATTTGTTTCCATGAATTGCATGGGCCTTAAGTATAATTTCATCCTCTTCATCTGCATCAATTCAAGTTCGTAAGAATCCATTAATTAAAGTGCACAATATATGCAAAACATTTATGAAAAAAGTGACAAGTAAAATATAACAATTGCAAGTATAATTTCATGACATAATACTTAAATATAAAAATTAATTACTCTTTGGATATGAACACGAAATCATCTATGACTAATAAAAACTAACAAGGTATATGGAAGGAGAAGAAAATGGAAGATTAAGCAGGTATCAAGTTTTAGGTTTTTTATCATACAAAATTTTCTTTTCATTTTGGATTTTTATCCCCACATACTAAAAACGAAAGGCAAATTATGGAAGAAGAAGATAACAAAAGTATGCAAATATTATGGATTCAGCTTTTCATCAAGTCACCTTTATCAACAGCAATGTAATGACAAAAGTTGAAGAATCAAGTGCTAGTGGAAGAAAAAGAAGGGGTGGGGGCAAAAGAAGAATGAAGAAAAAGAGAACCTCAAACATCAATAAACAATATAGCTCTTTGAAATTTTGTTAAAATCATTTGATTATCTTTTTTAATGTCAATTAAGAGTAAAACTGACAGTGCGTTATTCAAGTTGCAATGAAGGCTTCAGCGTCTCAACGTTTTGTATTATACTACAATACAAAAAATTTAAACCATCCATTTGTTTTATGAATTGTATAGGGGCATCTAAACAAAATTTATCCACTCCAGTGCCAACATTGTTATCAAAAATCAAACAATCAAACTCAAAACTCACCAATGATGAACAACCCTAAATAGTCATGATTTTTGGGAAAGTGAGAACTCACAATAGGCTACAAATATTTGCTGATAGTACTCTAACTAAAGGTTCAATGCCAATATCAACCCAACAAGATTCCATCCTTTGCACAAGCACCCAAATAAAACACACTGTAAGTAAACTTAGTTTGCCAAAGTTCAGGCTTTTGACATAATGCTTTGTGGAGTGGAGTTGATTTGTAAGAATAGACAATGAACATATGTATAGGCTGAAATAACCAGAGAAGAGCAAAATATATTTTGTACAAATTCTCAAAAAAAGATAAAGAAAACAAAGATATATAATGTCTTGAAATGAAACCAAAATAACAAAAAGATTCCATGTACTTGAAACCAATCTATATATGAAGTCAGGTTGCTATAGTGTACATGGATATTAAGAGTTGAAAATGACATTTCTAAGGCTACTCAAAGAGAGAAGCACAATGCAGGTACAGGTTAGCTGAGAACCCTCCACACAAGGAAAATAACCTAATAAAAACTTACAGTTTTGTGGTTCTCAACTTCGGGCTTAAAGTTTCATGTATGGTATGACATAAACATATATGATACAAGGAAAGAAGAGGAAAAGAGGAGAAGAGGACAAGAAACAATTATTGCAGACAGAAACCATGAGTGCCTCTATGCTAATGTTTACTGTAGTGTATATATATCATATATAACATACTGCCTCTGAACATGAGTGCCTGTGTACAAAAGTTCACCGTTGCATCTTTGTCAATTGTTGTACACAACAAAGTTAAACAATAAATCATTAACATCCACCAAACTTCCAAAACCAGTTAAGCCATGATGATGATCATGAACACAATTTGGTGTTTCAAGTATCCTTTCTCCAAAATAAAGATCCTAGCCTTTAAACTATCTTGTATTATTCTCATGAACTTCAACCATACTAAGTATCTCACAACTTGAAATGAAGAACTGTGATGGGCCCTTAATAACCTCATATCTTTTTCATACCAATTAAAGCACGACCAAAAATCGTGAGTACAACCCACACATTCTACACATACTTGCCGTTATTTACAAGTTTAACAGTTTCTTTAACCTGATAATTGGTTACCTCTACAGAATTAGCATATAAGCTGTCCTGCTATCCGGCACGCTCTTTTGACAGTGACTGATTCCAACAATCGTTCCATTAGACATCCAAGGTTTGCTCGTGTTCAAATAGGACTCAACACACTTACCCCATAGTAAGGTTTGGCTATTGTTAATGTCGATGTCCGCTATTTTCTTTAATGGTTTCATTGAAGATGATTGATTTAATTTACAAACAATATTGCTTCCTTTAACCACTAAAATTCAAATGGAACATTTTATAACTCAAGCCATAATCACAAATCCTAACTAATTTTCTTCTTACAACCTCAATTGTAACAACCTAACCAAATGCTTAACAATAATATACTCATTTTTTTTATTAATGTTTTCTATTCTCCATTGTTTCACTTAACTGCTATAACTAACTCCTTGATTCTCTAACCAAAACAATGTAACAAAACAAAACAACCACCTCGTCCACTTATAAAATTCAACTCACATCAACTAATAACAGTTACAAATTCAATATTCAACAAATTCAATTCAAAATAATATATATATATATTTTTATATAATTACCAGTGAAGGGCTTGCGCTTGAGACAAGGGTCGAGCTGATTACACCAACGGAGGCGACAAGATTTGCCGGAGCGCCCGGGAATTCCGCGGGCGATTAAGCTCCAATTCCTTGCTCCGAACTGGCTGACGAGTCGACTCAGCACGGCGTCTTCCTCCGGCGACCACGGTCCTTTCACTTTTCCGCCACCGCCGATACCCTCTGAAGCAACCAACTCGGGGTCCCCGGACTCGGCGCCGCATTCCGCGGCGGGTGAGTGGTCTTCTACTTTTTCACTCATCGTTTTCGTGGCGGTTTTAGGTTTGGTACTTGTCAGTTTTGTCTGTTTGGTTTGTTTTAGTTTTTGTTCTCTCTCTCAGAGTCTAACACACACACACAAAAACACACAGTCTCTCTCTAGTCTCTACCTGCCTTTTACTTTAACCCAATAAAAAATGAGTAAATGCTTAACTGCAAAAGGGCATGGATGGGAACCGAATTAATAGGAGCCAAATGTTTCGGATTCTTTCGATTACTTTTTGGGAGTTAAAAACAAAAAATTAAATATAAAACTACCTATTCGAAGTCCGTTTAGATATCGTTTATTTGTTAAAAATTAAAATTTTATTATTAAAAATATTATAATAAAATAATTTTTAAATATGTGAATAGTATTGTGGGACCCAAATTTACTTAAAAATTTGTATTTTGTTGAGTTTGGCTAGATCATGAACAATGTTGTGAGACCTGGCTAAAAACGCAAATGCACACTTACCGCTACGCAAACACACACTAGGCATGCGTTTGGGTAACGCGTTTTGCAGCGTTAGGCACTGTTCACGCGTTTTTAAGCATGGGACCCACAAAAAATGAAGAAAAACACAAACCCACGGCACAATGTGAACAGTGTTTTGTCATTTAAAATATATTTTGTTCCAGTATTTTTAGCAATAAATTTTCAATTTTCATTAAAATAAGTGATATTCAAACAATCCCTAACTATGGGCTAACTCTTATATATATATATATATATATAAAGGTATGGGCCAATTTCAATTACTACCAATATTTTTTCAAAAAGATTCCATCTGCTCCAAATGCAAGAAGATATTTAAGTATTTAACACCATCTAAAAGTAATATGTTCACGTGAGTCATTTGGTATTTGTAAGTTTCAGTTAACTCAACTCGTAAGGTAAGATCTTTTTTCGTCAAATAAAAAATCTGGGGTTCAAATCAACTAATAGCTTAACCTGATGATAAGAGCAATTGTCATGGAAGTGGATGTTATAAATTTAAATTATACTATAAGAGCAATTTTTATGGAAGTGGATGTCATAAATTTAAAGTATACTCTATATATTATAAAAAAATAAATCTTTTTTTTTTTTTGGATGAGAAAGTCCATGTTTTCTTTTAACAGCTTGTATTAACTGCATCGTATCTAATAGTAACTATATTATAGCAATTATATGTGTAAAATTCCATTTTCAAAAAAAAAAAATATGTGTAAAATAATGTATGGGTAATCAATGACTTACTGGTAAAGTTTGTAAGAGTTATCATCAAGAACAAATGTCATAAATGTGGTTGAAACTTTCTTAAAAAAAAATAATAATAAAAAAATAAGACTCACGGGTAGATAAATAACACTTTGAAATGAAAAAGAAAGCACAAAAATAGAGGATTTTTCAAATGGTGTTAAATAACGTTTGTCCTTTTTGAATAAATTTGTAATTTTATAAAATTTTGGTAGTAATTTGCATTAACTCAGACCTCCGGACTAAGGTTTTTTTTTTTTTTTCCGGTTCTGTAAGGCGGTTCTTCCAAAATGACCCAAATGTTCCTTACCTTGACTTGGGTTTGGACTTTCTTCAAAATGTACAAAATGCGGTTGGCCTGTTTTTACCCCTCAAATTGTGTCAATTTATTGAGAGATCTGTTTGGTTTTGTCGTGAATAGATAGGCTTTCCTGGTTATTTAAACGTGAGGGGTAAAAGGCCAAAGAAACCGCTTCCAAGGCTCCAAGGCTCCAATTTTAAAATTCAAAAGTACTGGATCTTTTTGAGTACTGGTATGACGAATTTACCCTTGAGTTGAGCATCAATTGTGATTGTGTAATGGACTCTTTCTAGGCCCCATACAATGAGTTCGAGTTTAAGGCTTTTTAAGCCCATTTAGCTTTCAAGAAAAGCCTAGTAAATTAAAATGTTCCATTTGTTCAGACCCAAAGTATCGTGGTCTATTTCAATTGCTCAGACACTAGATCCATAGTTGATAGTCCACTCAATTATAGCACACACTACACCCAGTTTAGTTTGAAATGCAAGTCAGATGGCCCATAACTCCAGTAAAATGTGTTTTATTTATCATTATCCACTACCTTGCAACTCCATGCTTACGTTAGAAAACATTTAACAGTAGTGATGATAAGTTAATTTTACTAATACAAGTGAAGTGGTCATCTCAAGTTTCATTAGGAGTTTTATGAAATGGTCACTTGGCACTAAAATTAAGAAAATTATAATGGACACTTAATACAAAATTAGACTATAATTGGAAGTTAATTTGGATTTCGATTAATACATTATATATGGTATGATTATTCTCATCTTAGGGCTATTTTTTTTTTTTTAATTGAAGACTATCTTTCTAAAAGCTTTGATTTACAAATATCATGTAAAATATTGTTCACTTCGATTTTTGGAAAGATTGAAAAATTGAGCCTATCAACTTGAGTTCAAAATAAAAAATAGTCAAACCCACAACTCATTCTAGTATTTAATGGAGATCAGCAATGCAAGACAAAGAAGAACATGCAATGACTATAGCTCATAATAAAGACAAAGGAATATCTATTAAAGTATTGAACAAATGATATATAACAAAGTGGGGAGAATGACAGAAGAGTGTAGACGCTACTCGTGTCACCACACACACGAGCACTATTTCTCAAAGTTGTTGTATCTACCACAAGTTATAGTAAATAAATAAGGATTACTAGTTAGGTTCAAGAGTTGAGAGTTCCATGTTTTGGGATTCATAATAGATTAGAAGGTACTTATTATCTGGTTGTTGGAATTTTAAAGAAATGGCAACCTTCAACTTTATTCTTGATTAGATAGTAAGATCAATTAATTTAATGAAAAATCTAGGTAATTTGTTGAGCAATTTCACTTTCCTGTGTTTACTGAAGGAAAACAACCCGCTAAGGTTGTGTGAATTGGTTATATTGCACTAGATGCGTCTAACCTACTTATCCTAGCTTAAAGTGATTACTTCAAATTTAAAAGAAATTCTAAATTTAATGATAAATACAACAACCCAAAATAGTATTTTTATATATGTTTGTGGGTAGCACATGGACTTACTCATGAGCTTTTTGCTTCTATAGGTCTTTCTCCAAAAAAGAAAAAAAAAATAAAAAAGCTTACTATGTAAAGTCTAAGCTTGGGTCCATAGGTAAGCCCAAATAGGCTCACTTTTTACCTTCCAAGTGACACTCTTTCAATCCTTAAGATAAAATACATGGGCTTGAGTCATTTATAGAGGTAAAATGTTGCAAATAGAGATAGTGGGCCAAAAAGGATTTGGGCCATTCATTATGTGGGCTCAGAAAAGGTGTTAGCAAAAGTAGCCATCAACAAACAAAAAGCAATATTATCTTTTAAAATAATTTTTCATTTTCAAGGAAAAGATTTAGATTTTCTTCCTCACCATGGACGCACAAATTGAGTGGTCATACTCACACCAATGCCCCTTCTTTCTCTTTGTCCATCACCTCCTGATCTATTCTTGCATTCAAGGGAGTATGAATCAAAATCAATAATTTCAAAATATTTTGGCTAATCAAGCACCACTCAACCATTAGCGTTATCATGAATTCACGATCTCAATATGTAGTATAACAGTATAAGTTCAACGAAACATATCGGAGAGAATAAGAGATGTCAATATCACTCAACTCTATTGTTTCTTAAAACATATTGATTAGCTTATATTCACGGTACACAAATTCCAATTCCTTTTTAGCGAAAAGATTTAAGTCCAAACAGAAAAAAACATTGCCTAACCTCAGAGGGCTATAAGCCTAGCTATAAGTTGTCTGTTACTCTCTTTTTTGGCCAATTGCTGAACGAATATACTCCCGAGGTTAATAGACTAATGTTGATGGGAATCACTTTTTGCAGGTCAGGCCATGTGTATGAGCTTATATTAATTACAAAATTCAAATCCCAAGCCAAACTTTTTGACAAATTAAGTCCAATGCAAGCCCAAACCAGTGGAGGAAAAGAAAGAAAACAGAGAAAAGAAATGACAATTATCTTAACGAGTGTTTGATAATTTGTTACAAAATGTTATTTTCGACTAATTTATTTCATAAAAATTTTATGGAAGTTTCAACCTGACACCTATTTTTAATCGCTATTATGGACCCAATAGATTACTTTTCCAATAAACAGTACAAAAACGAACCCTTGGTTCTATTGTTGTATACTTTAGCTGTTGCTATTCGAGAAAAATCTTTGTAATGTCGTAGTCTTTTGGATGAGAGAGGAATATAAGAATGAAAATGAGAGATAAGCCATTCAAGAAACACAGGAGTCCCAGATCGCTAGCGATGATAGCGCAAAGCAAAACACATGGAAAGGGACTTGGATTGTTACTTGCCATGGATTTTGCACCTTTCATTTTTTTTTTTCCCCCTCTTTTTTTAAAGATAAACTTACATATAAAATAACACGAAAAAGACTTTAATCCGTGAATTATTGAAATTGGAAAAAAAGTGAGCAAATGAAAAATAGAAGGGAAAAAGACTAGAGGAAATTTATTTCTAGAACTAAAGAGAGGTTTGGATAGACTTATTTTATTCAGCTTATTTTGTTTATAATGTATAAGTATAGATTTACTTTTAAATATGTGATAGTTTAAATTACTGTATACTCATTTTTAAGATGAAAATAAACTGACTGAAAATTTAGGTTGCATTAATTTGGTATTGACTTAAAAAACTAGTTTTTTTTTTTTTCTATTTAATTTATTTTTGTTACTATTCAACTTATTTTTACTACTATTTATGGATTCTATTGTACTTTTTGGTATTATTCATAGGTCACACTATACTATTTCAGCTACCTTATCTACAGTACTTTGCGTAAAAAATTTCCAGTTTCAACTAAATAAGTTGTTCCTAAACTCTTAACATGAACCAAAGTAAGAGAAAATCCACAAAGTATTTTACATGGTGCGCAAGAAGAGGCCAGGGTGTGTTTCTATCAAGCTCTCGTTATGGAATATTTGTTCTGAACAATATATTTATGCGATGAGGATGAGATAAGGATTAGGTATTGAAGCATTAAAAAGAACAACATCGATCCTCTCTGGACTCTTACATGGTCCCCTTTTCCATTTACATATTTGGCCATGGCTTTGAATTGCTCAAAATCTTCTTAAATTTCCTTAGGTTGCGTAAACTCTCTTGCTCATGAAGTGTCATATATATATATATATATATATCTGTGTTATGGATCAAAAAAATTTTAAAAAGCAGATATTTATTTGTAAAGCTAAAGATGATTAGATTGCAGAAAATACATAGGATAACCCAACAACGAAGAAGCAGGATGACAACATGAAAAGAGAAATGTGCATGCTTTCCAACCAACCAAAGTGCATGGACCAAGTTCCTTTGCAAAATGCTACGCGAAAAGGACCACATATCAAAGTAGGTGCCCCAAAGTGCCAATCGCTTTTCTGGGCGGACACATATGCCCAGCAAATTCATTTGTTTCTGCAATCAGGGGCTAGAATCTATTGTGTGATCTCATTGACGTGACGAGGATTTGCATAATTGTGCCTATTGGCTTTGAAGAATGTATAGGGAAACTAGAAGTCTTATGTTGAAAACACATGGAAGGGTCCCAAGAGCCATTCAATTTGTTTATTTGAGTTTGGGAAAAGGAAAGCACTGAAAAAAAAAAAAAAAAAAAAAACTGGAAGCCACTTAACATTACTTATTTTAATCAGAAAACCCCCAGTAAAAATTATTAGAACTTAAGGAATCTTTTTTTTTTTTTTGGGGTCAAAAGGGATCTAATTTTTATGGCCCATGCTCTTGCAAAGTGTTCTTGTGATGTCAATGTTTCATTATGTGTAATAATTCTTTTATCCCAGCTTCTGCTTGGGATGCTTGGAAGAGAGACCTTGTTTTTGCTTTTGTTTCTGTTTGAACGAAAGCTTGTTTGTTTATTTTATTTTATTTTATTTTTTAAAAAAAAAAACCAATAATTTCTCTGAATTTGTACTTTTGTGGGCTTACCTTGTGTGTTTAACACTTAATGTAGCTATATGCACACATATGAGATACCATGTCCTTGGTTCAACTATGAAAGTGACCTTGATAATCTCACTATATATCTTGCCACACATCACCACCGGTTTTTATATCAATTTTTTAAAGGAGATATCATATTCAAGTGATGGCAATTAAGATCATAATATAACTTACAAGACCCTCACTTAACCCAAAAATTTAAATTTATGGTATAGGCCAATTATGCTATATTAATTACTCAACTTCCTTACTCTTGTTGGAGATAATAGATATAACACATTGGAAAAACTCCAATTAAAGCATTGACTCAAGTACATAGCATACAATGACACTACTTTTTTTTTAGAAGAATATATGGACAACACTTAACCCAAAAGTTTAAGCGTTCAAGATAAGTAGTTTCTCTATATACTATGTTAAGGCCTTAATAGGAGTCTCCCTAAGGTATTAACTTCCTAGCAAATGGTATTAGAGCAGATTATGATGCGCAACATGTACAAGATGATGAAGTTATTAAGTTTCGCAATTTGTAGGAGAAATGACATGCATATACTTGGAACAAGGCAAACCTACAAAGCCAATACAAATGGTCTTGGAAAAGAGCAACAAAATATTATTTTGAATGATTCTAGATCAAAGAAGAATTAGATATTGTGGGGTTTCTCATGGACATGGCTATACTGGCTTCCAAGGAATAAGTTTTTGAGGTTGACATATGGTTGCCATGTATGACCTACGAGAGGTGAGACTTGTAGATGAAGCACAGTGAAGTAAATAGCTCATAGGTAAAGGGGTATTAGTAGGATTTTGTTCATGGCTCAAAAACAAAAAGATCTTGAAGCCTACAAAGAGACAATGAATCCATGTGAGAGAGAAATTATTATAGGTATATACATGTAAGTAGACATGGCAAAACGGGGTTAGAATTTTCTAATTTGACCTGACCCGACCCGACCCGAAAAATACCAAACTCAAACTTGAATTTTTTGACCGAAACAAAAACAGATTAACCCATAACCCGACTCGATTTATTTGCTGATGAACCCAACATGTCTTGTCTAATAAGTCTAGTTGATAAATTAACCTCAATAATCGCATAAAAAATAATTAAAAAAAATCCTTGGCAAATATTTCAGTTTTTGACTAGATGATGGAGTCGCGATTGACTACTAGTACTTGGCAGAACTTTAGGTATGTACATCAGTACATAATTATCAGGAAAATGTGCATCATTAGAGCATCCTTATCCAAAAATTGTATCATATCAATTATACCATACAATTTTACAATATTCCTAGCATCCCAACTTTTATTTTACAATATGACATATTAAAATAATATTTTTACACAATAAAATAATATATCCCAAAATCATTTCTATTCTCTCCCATCTATCTCCTCTCTCTAATTTTTACCTCTCTTCCAGCTGCAACTTCCACCGAAGCCTTCATTTCCGGCAAGGTGGTGAAATAGTTCGAAGCCATAATCTTAATCAGCCTCTCTCTCTATGCTGAATCTACAACAACACAAAAAATCAAAATCACACACACCAATTATTCAAAATTGATTCAAAACAAAGAGAATTATATTCAAATCAAAGATTATACAAGTAAAGCCTCACTGCCCATCACCCACCACCCACCATCGCTAAAACAAAACCTACAAATGACCAACAAAAACCCAACAAAATCGGACTTAAACACCGATGATCTCCAACGACCAACAAAGAGCCACGACCCACTTTAGCCATACCCAATTCAGCCATACCCACCTCTTCCTTTAAGCACCGGTCACAGCCCAAAAAAAAAAAAAAAACTATAGAACCCAGAACTCTAAGCCCGCCGATCCGCCAATCCACTAACCCATGACCCACACACCGGCGTGGAGGCCCAACCACTGGCATAAAGAGAGAGAGTGAGAGTTGAGAGCAATTCACAGAGAAAGAGGGAAACGAAATGAGGAAAGAGAGAAAGAGAAAGAGAGAGAGTTGAGAAGTCTGACATAGAGGAGAAAGAAAGAATAAAATAGATTAAAAAATAAATACAATAGTCTACAGGGCCATCATAAAAGTAGGATGGTACTGTAGCAGTATTGGAAAAAATTTTACAATTCTTTTCTTCTACAATTTTGGATGGTGGAGGTTTTTGATAGACAAATGCTAAATAAAGGCAACATATGGCATTTAGCATTCCTATTGTGAATGCCATTAGAGCATTCTCAATAGCTCTCTCAAATGTGCCAAATGCCAAATATTTGGCACATTTGGCACACCAAACACAAAAACGGTCCCTCACCAAGTGTGCTAAATGTCTTAAAATTTTGAGACATGCTATAGTACGCTCTCAAATATGAGAGCGTACGGACGAGAATGCCAAAAATTTTATGCTTATTTTGTTCAGTTTTCCTTTCTCCTCCCAACACATCTCTCCTCAGACAACAACTTCAGAGTCTCCCAAGGCGCGCTCCAAGCTCTGGACTTTGCCGCCGTGCTCTCTGACGACCACTTCAAGTTCCACTTCAACACGCTCTTGTCCCCTTCGTCGTCGAGCGCCTCGGCGACGCCAAATAGCCCGTCCGCAACGCCGCCCGGCGGTTCCTCCTCATGCTCATGCAGGTCTCTTCTCCGTCCGCGACTCCTCACTTATGCTTGGAGTCACAAGAGCTGGGTTTAATGGATCTCTCACCTCCGACGCTTTTGGGTTCTTTGATTTGGGCTGGGTTTAATGGGTCTCCCACTCCGTTGCTCCCTATTTCTTTCTCACTTTCATTTGGGATGGGTTTGATGGGTTCTAATGGTGGTTGGTTGTTTTGATTGATGGTGGTTGGCTAATTTTGGTTGAAGGTGGTGGGTTGATCGGGTTGTGGGTGTGAGATTTGGGATGGTCTCAGATCGGGTTATGGGTGTGAGATCGAGTTGTGAGTGTGAGATTTGTGGCTGTGGATGGGTTTCACTAGCGTCGCCGCCAATATTGATTGTGGTGGGTTTTTTTTTTTTTTTTTTTTTTTTTTTTTTGTAGGGGCTGATGGTGGTCGGTGGTTGTGGGCTATGGTGGTTGATCTGTGGGTGTGGGTAGTGGAGGATTTTGAATGTATATATATATATATATATATATATTTGTAAAAGTTTTTTTTAGATTATTTTAATGTATAGAATTGAAGAATAGAACATCTAATAAATGATATATTGTAAAATGATGTGCTAAAATAATAAAGTAAAATTTGGATGTGTCAATATGATATTTTTTATAAGAGAGCTGAAGCTCTTACCGACTTTTTTTTTTTTGCTGAATAATGTACGTCATTACTTGCCCGTAATAAATGGAGTACTAAAATCCTTTAAATACATGTAATGTAATAATGTTCATGTTCCAACTTCAAAGCTCAAACCCTGCGATGAAGTTATGAGTTTGTGCTCTTCTCAAGAAAAAAAAAGTTATGAATTTGTATCCTGTGGATTGTTTGACTTGACTATTGTATGCGCAACTGGCGAGTTTGGTAAGAATTATTATTAAAGTGGGGGCATTAGTAGTTATGTTTGTGTGTGGGGTTTAAGCCCAGGTGCATATTGACGTACTGTGGCCTTTGGGTTGCTCCACTACTGTGAAAAAACCATATCTTCACACACACTCTTGCTCCCTTGCGTTAGAATTTAGAAACTTAGAGGGCCCCTCCATCTATCACGGGCGTATAGATAGCAATCCTAAGTTGAATCAATGACTTGGATATATTACCAAACTCATATCTCTTTTTTTTTTTTTTTTAATTTTATGGCGAGATTGAGAACTTTTATTAAAACGTAGAGAAATTCAGTAGAGTCATAGCCGACTCAGTCAATAGAGATTATAAGGAGAATGAATCATACTTAACTTTTTTGTTGTTGTGCTTTTTATGATTAGACTAAGAAATTAATCGTTTTTGGTGTAAATCCAAATCTTTTATTCAATTATAAAAAACTTAAATAATTTAACTAATTGAAACCTACAAATTTGTAATTATTGAATCGTAAAAGATAAAAAATAAAAAGGTTCAAATATTGACTCAAATGTCCCACATTGCTTAAAAGAGTGTGTTGTGTGTAGTATAACTTGTTTCATTCTCTCTCTTAAAAGTTACCTTGGTTTTTTAGTGGAGTTGTGGTATGTCTTTATGTTAAAACTATTTTCCCTCTCCCTTGTGTATGTGTTTGTTTCTTTTTTAAAAAAAAAAATCAAATATATCGGCTCCAAAATAAAAGATTTAAATACTCACCGTCTTTTTCTCAAAAAAGAAAAAAAAAAAAGCACTAAGTTTTTTCTCAAAAAAAAAAAAAAAAAAGTACTCACCATAAAGGAAAATTATGATTAAAATCTCATCTCTCTTATTACTATAACTTTTAAATTGATTTTAAAAAGTACATACATTGACTCTATTATATCTACAGAGCTTCCTAGATAAAGACTTTTTTTTTTTTTTTTTTGGGGACCAGATCCTAGATAAAGACTTTTTTAAGTCCTCACAATCTACAATACCACAGAATAGGTAAAAAATTAAGTGAATTGGCTAACAAATTCGGCCAATGGTTGTATGCAGAGACGTACCTGAACGTGATTTCAATTAGCTTAATTGGTAAAGTTTTTTATAGTTAAATAAAAAATTTGAAATTCAATTTCTTCCTACATCAAAAACTGATTGATGTCTTAGTCTGATAATAAAAATATATCATCAGGAATGGAAACTATACTTTTAGTGAACAAAAAATATCCTAATCAACAGTAAAATGAAAAATATAGAATTATTATAATTAAGAAGCCAAGTTTTTAAGTATAATTACTTTTTTATTTCTATTATAACGTAGTTTCTTGCTCTTATATTTAATTATGTGCATTCCTTTTTTTTTTTTTCATATAATTTTTTTTCTTCAAAATTTTGATGGGGTGATAGTAAATTTGAAACATACATCTTTTTTTTTTTTCATCTTTATTTCCTTATGAATTGTCCCAGATGATTGGTAAGGATTAAACACCAACCATCTACCAACTTAGTTATTAAGTAATTGTATTTGTGCTTAGCCTAATTGTTGCTAATGCACTTACGAGATAAACATTTTCAATAATAAGTCAGTTAAAACTAAGCTTCACAACAAAAATGAATTGAAGATGATTTTTTTAAAAGCCTATAATCTTTTTTGTTTTGTATATTAAAATTGTAAAATGCAAATTGCTGCAAAATTTATTACAGATTCAATCACTGATTTCATTCAAGAATTAAAAGAACACAAAATTCCATTTTTATAAATAATTGTTTTGAAATGTATTTATTTATATAATTCTTTTGTTTAAGTTTTGTTAAAGTGAATGGTACTAATTTTACATTTTTATAATAAATTTATTCTTGAAATTTGATACATTTTTCATTTTCAAATTTCAATTAATTTTTGTTCATACTTTGATCTCCCAAATCTAAAGTTCATGTTTTGTCTATGTCATATCACATATGGCTTGTGGTTTCCACCTTTCTTGTGGGGATTAGATAGGAGGGCAGCAAATCCGATCCCTTATTTATACTTGGCAAATATATTGGCTAATAAAATTAGTTACTGTAACCAATGAACAGTCAGATAGCTGAAAGCTTTGGACACACACGTACATATAGTTACAGTACCCCAATGAATTTCTAACAAAATTCCATGTCTATTAATTATTTTCTTTCTTTCTTTCTTTTATCAAAGCTAAATTTTAAAGTTGGAACGTTCCCATGATGCCATAGGAGTCGGCAATCCAACATCAAAGCAGGTTTCACCTATTTAAGCACAGACAATATTGCAGAAATCAGAGCCCATTTCCAAACATATTAAACCGTACTACTTAAGAGGGATCCAATGCGACAGCTAGAGTCACCTTCAAAATGCATTTCACATTGCCAGTTTTTTTTAAAAAGAAAGAAAGAAAGAAAGAAACACATGAAAGATGATGAAACCCTTAATCCTATGCATATGTGAGGGTCCAAAAAACCCTAATTCCTTATCAGACACTCCATGACCCACTTCTTACACAACACAGACTGAAAGCTGTAGACTTTGATGTCAAACAAAACTGGGGTAGGCCGGTGGGGTAGGACTTAGGAGGATGTGGGGTAAGGGAGAGGAGGGGGGTGTCCTTAGCACTAATTGAATGGTCCTTTGTGGGAGACCCCCTCCTAATTGACTCCACGTGACATTGCAAATCATATGATAGTGAGAAAACAACGGGTAGTGTGTTAACTTTTGAGTTTTGAAAACCCCTAAGACTTTATATTTCTTTTAGGAATGCAAATTATTAGTCATACTAATTGAAAAAACCCCAGTGGGTCATAGTGACATGAGAATGAATTATTTTTGTAAAAAAGTTTAGTTATAAAATTGGTTGTAATTTAAGACTACAATATTATTCAATAAAATAAATATTACTACATATTTTGAAAATCTAACCGTTAAATTGCATGTTCTTTATGCTCTTAATACATATGTCAAATTTTGTATCAATCGAATATTATTTATTATATGATCTAATAGCTTATAACACATATGTCAAATTATTATAATATTTACAATTTTAATACACGTCAAACTTTGTGTTAATTGAATATTATTTACCATATGATCGAATAGCTTATATTTTATGCATAATTTTAAATTATAAAAACTTATAATTTAAATAAATAATTAAACAATTTATTGATCTTTAATTTTTTAGAAATTTTGCAAGTATGAATCGGATATAAAAAGAAGTTTAATCCAATGGTGGATTTATTAAAATTCACCTCCAATAAAAAAATATTGCGTAAAATTGTTGTCTAAAAATACAATTAATTTTGTAGTTAAAACTTTGTTCTTATTAAAATTTCCTAGCCCTATTAAACCCTAGTTATTGCACAAAACCTAATTTCAAAATTGTCATTTTTTGGGGGTGATAATGAACTAAAGGGCTTAAATGTACATGTTAGCTTACCAAATTATCTTGTCGCGGGTTTTAGTTACCTAAATCGGTAAAATTTCTTATAGTTGAATAAGGTTTGAATCTCATCTATCTCATAAAAAATTTTAAACAGGTTGGTTCTTCCAAGAACTGATATTTTGTTTTTATTCCATTTTCTGAGTTTGAGAATTAAAAACGACTGAGTGCGTACTTGACTCTTATGTATAATAAAGCTAGACTAAATTCATCTGGTTCAAACTACCAGGAAGATAAGATCTGTGGCCATGGTCAGGAGAAAAAGGTTTAGAACTCCAAGACCACCATGGAAATTGTAGCACTATGTTCTTTTCTTTTCTTTTTGTACCACTAGCCTTAGCTAGGTACATACCGATCGATGGACTGGGCATACTAATTTTTTTTTCATTACACAGGTACTGTTGCCAGCGGTTGTGGTCCAAACTCCAAACCTTCAAATTAACATCCAATAAAGGAATAGAAGTAGGCGCTAGACACAATATTGGACCACCATTTAATCATCTTAAATGACTCAAGATCGCACAAGAAGAAGAAGAAGATAAGATAAGAAAAGAAAAAAGAAAATTAAAAAAGAAGAAATAAAGAGCAGGTTACCAAAAAGAAAAAATAGGAAGGAGAGTAAAACAAACTACTCAGAGTCTCAATCATGCAGTATTGAAGAAGGAGGAGAAATCAAGGAATGGTATTGGCAGGGATACAATTATTTTTTCATGATTTTTTTTTTTGTTTGGCTAAATAGCAAATTGTGATTGGAAATTTGGAATAACATTATGTTTTATATTATTATATAAAGCCAAATTATTTAATTTTTCTTGAAAGAGTAGCAAAACAATTGGGCGGCAATTAAGTTACACAATTAGGTCATATATGCATGTGGCCACTTCAGCAGGGCATCATGAATTTTGAATGAAAGAACGTGTGACTTTCAAATTTATGCAGTGTCATAATGACTACAAACAGAGACTGATGAGTCCATTTCTAACCCAAAGTGAATCCAAACAAGAATGAACTGTGAGTGGGAATTGGCACTTAGTGAAAATGTTCAAGTGTGTGAAAGATGAGAAAGCTATAGATATGAACAATATAGAGCAGCGAGTGGCAGGGTTTATTCAAGGACCTTGTGCTCCACTAGATGGGTTACAAGGCCTGGGTGGAAATAACATTTGTGTCCTGCAATTCAGAAACATATATGCCCTCAGGGTTGAACCAAACCCTACTTTCATATCACATCAGACAGTATCAGCGAGCCACAAATTAACCCCACTATACCATTATGTGTGAGAGAGATCGGTAAATATATGGTGGTGGGGTCTGTATAGCACCATAGAAGAAAAAAAAAAAAGCTTGCACTGTTTTTGTGGTCCATTTGTGCTTCACTATTGTGGACAAGATCTAGCACCATCCATCATGTTTTGATATGAAGGAGTCAACTATGGCATCCTTTGATGGCCTTACTTATCAATGGCTGAGATGATTTTACAAAGAAGAAATGGGTGTTGCTAAGCACTAGACTGAAAAAATTTTCTCATCTCTCTCTCTCTCTCTCTCTCTCTCTCTCTAGCTAGTATCAGACAATGGTTGGGGTAAGAGAATGTAACAAAAGAAAAGAGTTTTCGAGGTGGTCACATGCAAAATGGACAATGGCAGTCATTGGTATATGGAACTAGAGTTTCCTTCACTTTCTGCTTAGAAACGAACTAGAATTGAGAAGGCTGATGAAAAGTTGGTAGAGTAAAAGAAGTCTCCTTTTTCCAATTCTTGATGAGGTGAAAATGTTATTATAATAATTGAAGTGGGGTGAACAGTAAACCCAATCAAGTAATGGAATTATGACATCTGCCTTGTGTAACACTCTCATTGAATGTTTGTTTGTTTGTTTATTTTGTTTTTATTGGATTTTTGAATGTATGTTCAGTAATCTTCTTTTTTTTTTTTTTTGTTCGATAGAGTATGTTATGTAGTCCTTAATATCTGTTTTGTTATACTTCACTTGTAGTTTATTTTGTTTATTGTTTATTTGCTCAGGTACAATATTTTAAAATATAACTGTATTTTTATACCACTTAATTTTTAAGTAAAATAAACTAATGAAAATAAGGTATATCAATAAGTGCACACTTTGTTATACAAGAATTATTAATACTTTGCACATACATGGAGCTTTTGTTTTTTTCCTTTTTAATTATGTGTGGAATTGATAATTTGAAGATATATGTGAATGTAAACTTATTATAGGATGGGTTTTCTCTTTGGAGAATGTACTATAAGAGGATTATTTGAGAGAATAGATACATACTTAAGGGCCACAGTATATACCAAAAAAATGAACTCATTTTAAATATGTGTTTAATTAGCTTTTTCACAAAAGTTTTGTAACTTAATTAGTTGGTACTTTCTGGTAGTTTTAATGGAGATATTCAGGGTTTAAATTTCCTTACTTCTAACTATCGAAATTATCTTTTTCTTTTCTTTTTTGTGTTATTTGTTTCACAAAAGCAATTTATAACATAATTAATTCAAGCATTATTGGTGACATAATTCTTATCAGCATTTGAGTGCGGTTTGTGTATTATTCTAACCTATTCCATACCTTCAATTTCTTGTTAGAGTTCTAAATTTCTAATTTCTAGACCTTCAAGGTATTTATATGGCAATATCTGGAAAAAAATGTATTTATATGGTAATAAATTTTTAGTTGGGGTGAATGTACAGCCAAGGTCGATATTCTTTCTTGTTTTCAGACTAGCGCACTCTATTATTTGGTACCTAGCTATCCATGTGCATCATTTTTAGGGTCTTACTATACAGGAAAATTAATGTTCCTCTCCTATTTTTTACAAGTAAGTAGGGGAAGCTTTTACTAGTAAGTAGGGGAAGGGAGAGCTAGGAATAGAACCCTTGACCTTGGATACCATAAATGGTACCATTGGGATTAGGACCGACTCAACAACTTTAGGGGCTTTAGGCGGAAATTTTAAATGGGGTCTTTTTTATATTTAAATATTAATCAAATAATATGTATTGAATTTTTTTATTTAAAATCTATTTTTCTTGTTTTTTGAGATGCAAAATTACTAATTAAGTTTTTGTATTTAAGTTCCTCTAAGATTTCCTTTTCATTTGATAATATAGCTAATCCACTTAATCTTTCTTGTAACATAGTAGACTTTAAATAAGATTTTGTTAATTTTAATTTTTTAAATAAAAATTAATTTATTACATGGTTCATTAAATTAGTGTCACTATAATACAAATGAGTTGATATGGTACACATCAAATTATTAATTGGTATGATAATTTATAATAATTGATAAAGTAAGAAAACGTGTTGTCTTATGACTATGGGCCACTGGGCTGTACAGCCTATGCGGCTTGTGCAGTGTGCAATGCGCAACTGTGCTGCCTGTGCTGTTGTGCAGTGTGCAACTGTGCAGAAAACGTGCTGTCCAACCTAAATTTAATTTTGTTAGCTGAAGTTTGACTATTTTTGTTTTTTCCCTTTTTAATCTTCTGTATTTTAGGATACAATGGGGCCTTTTTAATGCATTTTATTGACCAATAAAAGTACTTAAATTTTTTTAATTAAAATATATTATATATATAATTTTTTTTTACAAGCGGGGCTTTCTTTTATTTGGGGGCTTTAGGCGATTGCATCAATTGCATCACCTATTGAGCCGACCTTGATTGGGATAACAACTCCAACCTCCAAATATTCCTATCCTATTCTTAGGGTGAAAATAATTTTCTTTTTACATGTCATTCTAACGTAGAATAGACCACCATGGCTTTCTTGGAATTTCAAGCGCGCCTAAAATCGCACAAGTCAAAAATATAGTAGAAATCATTTGGGCGATATAGTCGGAATCGCATGAAATTTGGCAATCAAAAGGGAAATAGTCTTCTGAGCAATAGTCATCGCTTTGCCACAAGATACCTTTGGTTTTTTTGTAAAATTCGGTATTTTGTCACTTATGGTCCGTTTGGATTGAGGGAGAGAAAGGGGGAGTAGAGTAGAGTAGAGTAGATTTAGCACAAAATTAGCTTATTTTTAACCAACTCTACTCTACTCCCCTCCACTCCCCCTCCTTCCCCCCTCCATCCAAACAGACCATTAATCTTGTAATTAGTTCGAATTAGGGTTTCAAATGTTTCCTAATCATCTTAGGGTTTTACTTTCTTAGTATTTATATGTTTTGTAGCCTCCAAAAGCAAATCAGTTGATTATTAATAAAATACAGACGTTTTGTTAATTTCTTTCCTTGGTGGATTCCTTCAAGGGACCCTTCATGGATTCAAGGTTTACTGCAAGAAGCTAATAGCTTAGTTCGCGACATCACATTCTAAGGGGGACAAAATTAAATTTATCGATTCAAAAAATGTGTATGTATATATATATATGATATACAATTCAATTTTTACAATAAATATAAAAAAAGGATTCAAACATTGATTCTTCCCATAAAGGAGACCAAATACTACCATTGAATATTATAATGTTCTTAGCCCAAAACCCTTGAATCCTTGAGTTTGAGGTATAATGAAGCTATATATGCCCGTTATACACACTTTATAAAACTTTAAATGAAAATTTTAGTCATATTCTCCAATGGGATTGAAGATTATTCAATACTATATATATAAAAAGTACATATATCTGCGGGATTAAATCACCTTGTGTATCCCAAGAGAACCACACTATACATGCACCTTTGACCACGTTAATATAAGCCTTATGGACAGCTTGTATTGTACCACTTCGGATCCCAACTCTATATATATATATATATATATACATCCGGATCAATCATATGATAATATCAATGACTAATATAAATATTATACCCCCTCAAAAAAAAATTATAAAATTAATTTGGGTAAATTGCAAATTACACTCTTAAAGTTTGGAGATGATTAGATTTTACACCCTAAAGTTTTAAAATTTGGATTTTACCTCTTGAAGTTTGGGCTGTTTGGATTTTACACCCTAACGTTTCAAAATTTGGATTTTACCCCCCTAAAATTTAGGTTGTATGGATTTTACACCCCTAAATTCTAAAACTTTAGGGTGTAAAACCTAAACATCCAAAAACTTTAGGGAATAAAATCTAAACACATCTAAAATATAAGGGTAAAATCCAAATTCTAAAACTTCAAAATGTAAAATCCAATCACCTCCAAACTTTAAGGGTGTAATTTGCAATTTACTCTTAATATAATGTTGAGAATGTATTCCTTACAAAATAAGCATATATTAGAAATGTTAAATATGATACCATGTTAAATATTAGCATTGATACACCATGTTGAATATGCTAGTATAGATGCGAAAGCATAAAGTATAAAACACAATAACACACGAGAGTTATGTGGTTCAGCCTAACGGCCTACATCCACGGAGGAAACCCTAAAGGGTTACATTAATAATATATTAGAGTGTAGTACAAATCCTGTGTTACAATAAATTATAACATGTGTATATATAGTAGACTAAACCCTAGACTAATAGACTTCTAGTACAAGTAGGAGACTTGACTTGCACACAAAGTAGAATTAAGTTTGAGCCTATGCTAATGGGCTAATATATCTCTAACAAGAAAAAAGGTTTGGTGTGTGACAGGGAACATGGACTGGACCGCGCAAGCCTTCGTTAAAATAAGGAAAATAACAATAATACTATTTTTTTTTTTATATACAAGATATAATTTTTACTCTAATTTAATCTAAGTGTATATATGTGTAAAGCTCCCTTCTGGAGACTTGAACCCCGACTCTTACCCCTACACCTCACAAGCACTTATATTTATAAAGTAACCGTTGTACCAAAAGTGTGCGGTGGTACGATAATACTATTAATGCAGCTTACCCAACTTGTTGGGAAATTCTAAGAAAGGATAGCTGACCCACTACTGGTAAAACCTTTTCCATATGTCTGGTTTGTTAGAGAATGTGGCCTACAAGCATACAAATATCTTTTGGAAAAAACATTTTTGATGATTTGGTAAATCGAAACAAATTTATAATATTTATGGATTGTATTTTTCAAAAAAAAAAAAAAAAGGAAAATTTTAGTCACTGTTACAGCACTTGGTCTCTTTTATATTCAAGGCTCCCTCATACCACTTTCCACTACAACACAAAAACACACAAACAAAGAAGTTTGAAGAGGAAAGAAGTTTCTGGGTGTTTTCAACTGCAACTAGAGGAGGCATCCAAAGGGATCGCATTGATCCTAACTCTTTGATTTTGGATCATGCTATCCCTTTGGATTCTTCCTATAGTGGCTTCTAATTAACTTTCAGTTGTGCTTCATAGCCTCCTATCATATATGCATGAAGAAGACCTTTCCAGCCATTCACACCAAACTGCCGGAGAAACAACTAGCTTGCCTTTGTATTCATAAACTTGTCACAAACACATACAAAGTTACAAACCCCTCTAGTTCAAGTAAGTCTTTGATAACTCTCACTCTATATATGAGTATATGAGTCTAACCCTCTTGCTCACTTTAGTTTTTTTAACCAAGAAACCCCCACCTTGCATGAATTTTATAATTTGTAATTTTGTACTCGTATCATTTTGTTTTCTTCTTAAATTACCTATACCAAAGTATATATTTTTCTGAAAAATCGCAATTGTAATATATTGCATCTCATGGTAAAGATTCTTTCTTCTTTTCAACATGTATAGCCTCATTCATGGTTTGTTTTCTTATTTGTATGAAAGTCATAAATTCAAGTCCCAAAAATATAATATGGGCATATTGGATCTGATTCTTGAGGTTATGGCTCAACCCTAGAAAACGGAGATCCACTCCCAGATACGTTCCCAAGTCCAAGAGTTCATTCCTTCCTCTCACTATTGTTGTTTACAAGTTACAGCTGTGACTAATGTGATATTTCTTATTTTTAATGTTGGTATATGTGCGTGTGTAGTCTTTCCCTCATTATCATAAGTTAAAACTAAAAAGCCAAAGAAATATTTATTTCTTAATTTTAATTAAATAACATGTTTTTCTTGGATACAGTAACTTATCTTGGGTGCAACTGGAAGATCTTTTGCAGTTAATTTTATAGATCTAATCTATATGCAGTTTGTGTTGCTTTTCTCCAAGGAACATGAAAGTGAGAAGCAATAACTTTGTTTAAACTAGTTGAAGATTTTCTAAATCTATTTCACACAAACACATGGTCTTCCATTCATATACAAGTAATAGCTTAATAGGTACTTTTATGTTTTATCTTATCTTGCAGCAAAGCTTTAATATATAATTATAAAAGGGCACCATAGAATCAAATCTATTGGTTGATGGGGAAAAAAAATTAACAGTTAAACTGTAACCCTTTTTCTTTGGGGGGTGAAGAAGAAGGAAAATGATTTACTTTTGCTGATATTTTATATGGACATATATTGTCTCTCTTTTTTTGCTGATAAATTGGACATATATTGGCTTTCACAAACTGTACTGGTCCTTTTCACGTTATAATGATCTAACAGATAAGTGGAAGCTAGCTATTAGCAACCACTGCAAGCAAATAAAACAGTGACAGGTAGTAAAGACTTAAATTTCTGATATCCTAACTGACAATCTCTACCTTATTTTAGTAACTTTTTTATCATTACATACTTCCAACATTTTGATTTCACCTTTTGGAAAAGTAACCTTTTACCCTGGAAAATGATTTAACAATTCATCAACTACCTATTAGTTTTGTAGTTTCTGGCCAGAAACATTATTTTCTGCTTGTCCAAACAAGTCCCCAGAAAACTTGGGTGAAAGGCAATAGAACAACTAGCATTGCCACACCTGTGGTGGCCCTGAGTCAAAGAGCCCAAATCACATGCTTTGAAGGGACTTTAATTAGAATCCAAGGCGGTGAAAGATGATATTTAAGGACCTTTTTTTTTTTTGGTTCCACTCTGGGGGCCTCACATCGAGTGTCTTAAAGGCAAAGGAATCATTTACATGTGATGAGACCTTAAAAAAGGGTTTTAAAACATTGCTCTAACTTTGAAATAAAGTTTCTTTTTAGTATCGGTCTCAGGCTCTCAGCACATGATCCCAACATTCCATGACTCTCATGCCAAATGATTTCTTTTCTCACATGGCCCCTAATAATCTTCCACATTCTCTATCAGTTTTCTTACTTATTTTAGGCAATGCTTTATTATATCTCTCTTGATGAATAATAAACCGATACCCAGTTCAGGGGCCATGTGATGATCATGATCGTAATGAAGAACCACAGCTTAGTGCAGGCAAAATTATATGAGAATATACAGCCAAAGCTCTTGTTGATTGAGGAACCTTACAGTTTGATGACAAAACTGCTTTCAGTGGGCTTTTTGTGCTAAACTTAAATTCCTGCCATAGTGGACCACAAAGCAGTATAACCTCAGAAATCTGAAATCTAGATAATGCCACTTATTTTTTTGGATCCACTGCGTGGTTTATTATCATATTAAGATACTAGTTGGTTTTATGGAGAGGTCAGGGTGTGAATTTCAGATTTTTTTATTCTACGACAAAAAATATTATCAGTGCTAGTTGAAACCCACTTGTGCTACTATTAACAATAATATAAATTGAGTAGTGATTTTTTTTGCTTATAAAACAGCTACACCTAATATAGCGGTGGCCCTAGTATTTATTTAAATCTTACGTTTGAGAAGTTTATATTTTGCCTGTTTGAACCTTTGATGATGAGTGAGAAACTGATAATCTAGCTTGGCTAATAAGTTTGTTCATATACGACTGTTTTAATGCTGTAGAACATGTGAAAGCATATACTTCCGTCTCCTGGGCATTATTGAATGCTATAAATGCTTATCGGCCAGCTTATGTTTTGAAGTTCAAAATTTCTCAATTTCTAAGTGCAATTATGAGTTTATGCCAAAAAAAAGTGCAATTATGAGTTCAAGCAAGCCAACAGTTCCTCCCTTACAAGAAGCTCAAGTGGCAGAGATGATGCACCGGGTCAAGTAACAGTGCGAACATGCTGAGTTTTTAAGGAGTTTGAAGAAGACAAAACTTAGGTACAGTACTTTAAGTGTTGTTATTTAGGTTCCTCTTTTAAGATTCAGTTATGTGGTTATTTAACTAAAAAATACATTTTCTTCCCATGAGAAAAAATACACATGACAGAATCTTAAGAGGAAAACCTAAGGAACAATACCTAAGTACTGTACCTAAGTCTTGCTCTTTGAAGAATATCCTCCACTAGCAGAGTGTAGTTGTAGAATACTGTTGTAGGACTTTATTACCATTAGCTTTCAATACTATTACATTTATACAATTTATTAGGGCTGTAAACGAGCCGAACTTTATCGAATAGTGCATGTTCAAGTATGGCTAGCCAGGAAAAATCAAAAATTCGAGTTTGGCTTGAGCTTGGACAAGCTTAAAAATAATGTTTGAGCTTGAGTTTGTGGGAAAGCCAAAAAACTTGAGCTTGGCTTGGTTTGACTTGATTAATTAGCCAAGCCAAACTCAAACTTAATATCAAGCTCAAACTCGAGCTCAAGTTAAGTTTTTGAGCTTAAGATCTAAAAAAATTACATTATTAAATATTTAAATCTCTCAAATTAAGAAAAAAGAAAATAGTATACTCATTTTATCATGCATCTATTCTTACTTATGATTAGCTATTATTCAAATTAATAATTAACATAATTAAATTCATTCATTCATTCATTATTCATTGTTTACAGCTTTAGCAATTGTTTAAAATACAATTTTTACATTCATGTTAGATGGTGAAGGACTAGAAAAATACCTGTTTATAACTATTATGAATGAGAAAATACTAACATGTTTCATAACTTTACTTTTAATGATTGATAGGGAATGATCATATGTGGCCTACTTAATTATTTATTTATTTTTAAATATAATTATAGTCTAAAGTGGTTCTTGATCAGTTTAAAGAAAAGGAAAAAATTAAGGTAATATAGGTAGTGGTCTCATGTTGGTCATATCATTATTAAGATATGTGTAATGAGTATATTTAGCTAACACATATAAACTTATAAATGAGTCTATACTTGAATTGTTGTGTATCAAGCCTAATAGCTCACGATCTTGTTTGTGAACAAATTTTTTTGCTTGGACTTGGCTTGTTTATTAAATGAGCCTAAAACTAAGGCTCAAACTTGGATTATTTATAAACAAACAAACATGAACAAGTTTTTTATCGAGCTGAGTCCGAGTTGTTCATGATCGACTTGGTTCATTTATAACCCTACAGTTCATGGAATGGAATGAAAAAGAGTGCAATTATACTTTAGTTAACTTGTGTTTTTAAACAAAATAAACCAATAAAAATAGACTATCCCAAACACGCATTAAAACTAGAAAAGGCAACACTCAAACAATTATTTTCCAATTGTATTTTAATAGGTTTCTGCATCAATTTTTAGTTCCAATTATGGGCAAATTGGAATTTCAACAGAATTGAACATAAAGGTAAATTTAGGAATATCCTGGTAAGGGAATTTAGGGCATTGGGAAATTTTTTTTGTAAGTTTACAAGTACTCTAGTAGGGAAGTGATTTACACCAACCAAACCAAAAACCATAAATTCAAAATTGATTTGTTTAATTTTGTTTCTAGCATGAGTTGAGCTAAAGCATATCTTCAAACTATATTGCATAATTCAACTTGCTTCATTCAACTTTCAATCAAGCTCCAACTTTTCTATAAACTCATGTGTTCTATTTAGTTTTACCGTTAAAGTCTTTTGTCAATAAATAAAATAATTATGATATTCTTATAAGTGAATATCATAATTAGAATTTGTACTCTCCTCACTGAACTAGAGAAATCCCGTGTTACAGTGATTTGTAAAAAGCAAAAACCACAAGATAAGTTCTTTTTGCTTGGACTAAAGTTGTTGAAGAATAAGAACTGCTTAAAGCTAAAGCAAGTGTGGCACACTTATGCTCTATTTGGTTGGGAGGATAAAAAATTATGTGGAAGGATAATTTTTTTTTTATCTATTCTACCATGTGTTTGGTAGAGAAAATGGAAGAATAGAAAATTAACTACTATTATGCCCTTATTATCAAAAGTAGAATGATAGAAAAGTGGGAATAATCTTGATATTTTACTTTCCTCATGTTTTCTCCCTATTTTGTTGAGAAAAAACTTGTGGATCCAAAGAAAAAACTTTTTCGATCCTATTTTCCTCCCCTATTTTCTTCCCTTACCAAAAAGAGAAAATGACTCTTTTTTTTTTTTTTTCTCTCTTCTATTTTCCATCATTCCTAAAATACCTCGACCAAACACGTTAGTTTCAAAAGCGACATCGATGAGATATAAGAACACGATTCTTCTTTCCAGCCTCACTAGTCAATTAAGCATCTCAATTTGGAAATTATAGACCTTCTTGAATGCTCTGATGGTTAGTTTGTAACTCATATAGGTCATACCCAATTTTATGTTCCACAATATTTAAAAATGAAGTCTGTTTTGTGATTTGGAGGGATTAAACCCCATCTCTCTAGTCCTATGATCGTGATTTTTTTGTCCTCGAGGTAGAGTTGGTGTCAAGTGTCAACTCTCTTGTTTTTTTTCTTCGTTTTAATCTTTTCTTCTTTTCCTTAATCTAATTTTTATTCACAAAAAAACAGGAAAAAAAATAAATAAATAAAAAAAGGTCTGGTTTTAAAACTATTGTTTAGGTCAAGGTCACTCTAACCAGCTTAGTTAGATAAATAGATTTTCAATTAATTAACATAAATTAATTGAAAGTGGGGCCCTAATAGGTATTTTTGATCTGCTCAACACAATAGCATCCATTTGGCATTTCTTAGGTCTTACAAAATGGAACTTATTGACCCTCTATAGTGATTTTACACGTTTATGCATTGCTGATTGCACCTTTTGATCTGTAATTGCAAAATGCAACAATAAAGCAAGTTTGAAAACATAAAAGCTGAACTAAATTGACTAATTCTTGCGAGTTTTATTAGCCTTTTTAGGGCGGCTAGGAAGCTGTGTGTGCCTGTGCCACGATTGGAACATGTGAAATCAGAGTTCCGTCTCGTACGGCTTGATTGAAGGCTAATAAGAGTCTTAAGACTGAAAAAGGAAAGGCTCGAACTTTAACATCATTCCATTCCCAACTGTAGATCAAGAGACTTTTGGCTTTTGCATCAATTTTTAGTTCCAATTATATGCGCTGAAAAGGGTTTTCAAGTTTCATCTAACAAAATGGGCACACAAACAAATACATAGGTATACGGTAAATGTAAATGTTGCTTGATGTTAGAAAACATGGACATAGGGCATGGGAAATTTACCTAAGCAAATAGAATGCACGAAGTCTAAATACAGGCTTTAAAATTAGTTTATTTAATTTGTTTTTATCCTGAATCGAGTTTAAAAACTTAAACAAGTTTTCTTTCGAGTCAAGTTTGAGTTGTTTGCGAATGATTTGGATTGTTTAAAGCCCCATGATCTATCAACAATCGACTTAAAAAGCATGTTAAATATATGGAGAATGGGATGAAATGGTGTAGTGGAGTCAATTCTTCAATCAAATTATATGGAATTTAAATGATAGTATGGTACATGAAAATGGAATCCTAGGCTCAAAGTGAAGAATTTTTGGACACTAGAATGAACAAATTTCTTCAAATCTGAAATATGGAGTCCAAATGTCTCCCTCTTGGAGTACATAGGTATTTACAAGGACACAAATTGCAAAAAAAGACCAAATATACAATCTTTTCTTTGTCTACGAAAGGATTGGATGCTCCTTGCCTGGGGACAAAAAACCCTTGACCTGTATCCAAATTCAAACCACCTACCCCCACCCCCAGCCCCATGCTCTTTGTTTAAAAATTAAAATGGCACTTAGTGAAATTCAATTTGTACCCATGTATGAAAGTTTAAGGGATTTGATTTTTTTTTTTTTTTTTTTTTTACTTTTCATTTTTTGCGGAGGCCCGTACTTTATTTGTAGGATTTGATTGAAATGTACAAAAGTTGAAGATATGTAAAAAGCTATGTTCATAACGCAACCAAATTTGCCAAAGGATACTGTTACACTAGTACTATAGAGATTGAGGCAATGTATTGTCATTACGAAAAGACAGCCATGTCAGTGAGAATTCCGAATTAGATTTTCCATTTATCTCGATCAATTGGAGCCAATAGTATGCAAAGACTACCTTATAATGATGATTTGTTGTACCGCTATAGCTATTTCAATTAGACAAAGGCTAGGCGGCCACACAAAAATGTTGGGGAGTTGGTGCAACAAGAATCCCCAATTTCATGGTGAAGGCACCATTTGTCGGTGTGAATAATCAAAAGGAGAAAGAAATGTACGGTCAAAGGAGTATTTTTTTTTTTTTTTTTTTAAGATGCAACACAATCTACATAGAGTGCTCTGCTCCATTATGGTGTATTTGACTAAACTTTGGGCTACCGTATATTGCCTTCTTTAAAGGAAGATGATGATATGATTTTGCTGGGAGCAACATCCACGCCCATGGTCAGACCTAATGAAGCCCCACCAAGCATCATTATGTAGTCTGTAAAGATTTCCAAGATTGAGATCCCCATGGTTTCTAGAACTTCTAAACTTTTTCCACATCTAATTCCTCTATCATTTGGTATAATTAAATTTTGTTTTGGTGCTTCTTTTTTCTTTTAAGTGTTTTGGTGCTTTTTTAATTTGTTTATTTTAGTTCCCAATGGAACCAGGGCCGTGGCCATCCAGCTAGGAAGAACAAAACTCTACAATAATGCGGGGGTGAGACTTGAAGACAAGAGTAGTATCATTGTATTGTATAAACAAAAGAGTGATGCAACATGGATCAACATCGACTTGCATGTTACATCTATATTTATATAATATCTAAAAGTTAAAGATCATTTTTATTGATTTTTTTTCTCTAATTTTTTATGATATTAAAAAAATTATGAGCAATGAATTGAAGTAAGAATAATAAAGAAAATTAGAAACATGGAAAGAGTTCTTTCTAAATTAAAGTAGAGAATATGAAAAGACAAAATACATGTAGAGTTAAAACCATACAAGATATTATTAGAAAAAAAAAAATCATTCAAGATAAATGTGTAAATTTAATCAGTTAATATATTTAATATTATTAAAAAAAATTAGAGGAACAAATTAATATAAAAAAATTTGTGATGTGGCTGATGATTTGGTCCACTTCGGGCTAGTTTGGTCTAATTTTGTCCAGTTCGGTCCAATTCAGTCTAAATAAGTCCAATTAGGTCTAGTTCGGTCTAATTCAGTCTATTTCGGTCTAATTCTATCCATTTCCATCTAGTTCGGTCTGCTTCAGTCCAATTAGGTCAACTTCAGTTTATTTGGTCCATACGGTCCATTTAGGTCTCATTTAGTCTATTTAGTCCAATTCAGTCCACTTCAGTCCAATTGGGTCAAATTCGGTCCATTTAGTCCAATACTGTCTAGTTCGGTTCATTTCAGTCTAATTCCATTCATTTCGGTCTAGTTCGGTCCAATTCAGTCAAATTAGGTCTAATTCGGTCTATTTGGTCTAGTTACCATTCCAATCTACTTCAGTCCAACTCAGCCCATTTCGGTCCAATTTGGTTCACTTCGGTCTATTTTGGTGCACTTACTTAAAAATAGGAAAATATATGTTTAGGTTGAGAATACCTATTCTAAATCCAGTTTTATTAAAAAACATAAATGACAAAAGTAATATTACTATTTTTAATTTAATGATTTGTGATATTATTTTTTCTGTGTTTTTTCCTCCCCTTAGCTAATACTAGTATTAATATTAGTATTTTAGTTTTTGAGTGATTTATACAATTTTAGTGTTTTGATATGATATATTTGAATTTGAAGGCCAGCTGTGATTTTTTTTAATAAAGGGATAAAAAATTTGAAGATTTATGATATTAAGTTCAATATCAATTCTTTGATATAAGTTGGATACTAATATCCAAATGAAGTTGTGCCAAATGCAGCCTTTTAGCTATCAAAAATCCTTGTTGAATGAAAAGATAATATCCAAGCCTATAGATATGGAAAGTATAATATATTAAAGTGTATTGAGCAATTTTTGGACCTGTTGGACCAGATTTGAAGGTAGGTATAAAAGAAATTGTTGAAATAATTGAGTTTACAAAACAAATGATGAAATGGAAAAAAAAAAAATTGTTGCTTAATTTTCAGTGTGTTTTTTTAATTTATAATTAGTATATATTTGTTACTCCAATCCATACTGGAATTGCATTATGCAGTCTTATTTCAACACAAAAAATTATAACTATCTAATGCATTGCGTAGGTCTGTGACTAGTTTGATTTAAAATTGAAGAAATTTAAAGGAGTGGATTAAATTTTACAAATTGATTTATGATAATTACAAAAACATAATTTAGAATTTTATCTATACTATTATTTGAGGGGTTTTCTTGTTTGGATTCCTCAATTTTCATGTTTAAAATACTCTCATTATACTCACTTATAAATTTTCAACTAACGAGGATAAATATGTAAATTAAAATTCCTATACTTTAAAACTCATAAACTCACGTACACTTTGCCAGTTTCTCTCATTCTTCTTTAGATTGAAAATATTCAGTTTAGCTCTACATGCTCTTCTTTCTTCTTCTTCTACTTTTAGATTTGGTTTCTAAACAATTTAAACAAACTTTATCAAAGGCTCCAACAGCTTTTCAGGTTCTATTTTTTGCAAATTAATCCTTATTTTCTTTTGTTTATCATTGACTTTTTTTGAGTTTTTACTTGCCATGGCTGCCAAGTACTTACCCGTGGGTGAATGTGATTATGGATTTAAAGGTGTTTGACGGTTTCTTATTACCCATGGGCCATGGCTAACATAGAAACTTGAAATAAGAGGATTTGTGCTTGAACTGGTTTCTTGAGAAAGGATATTGGTAAGGCTCTTTCAATTTTCTTTTTGCAAACTCTCTTTTGGCTTCTTTTTTTTTTTTTTTTTTTTTTTTTTTTTGTTGAAATTTACACTATTTTCTTTTTAGAGGATTAGCCTACTTGGTTTGTTTTTTTTTAATAAGAATTTACGTTTTTAGAGGATTAGACTACTTGGAATTTACGTTTTTTTTTTCTTCTAAATCTCGTCTTCCCTATTTGAAAGGCATATTCTATTTATATTCAGTTACTCCTTAGTCCTTCCTTTCTATCTTTTTTTTCTTTTTCTTTTTTTTTTTTTAACTCAAATACTCTTAATTTTTCAGTTACTCATTTTTTGTATAGGGAAGTATGTTGGATTACTTTAAAGAAAATAATAAAAAAAATGTCAAAAAAAATATTCTCATATCAAAATCACGGTTTTTTTTTTTAATCTTAAACAAAAATAATTAAATTTAAAACAAAGTGATAAACATCAATTAGTTATAGATAAACTTCTTCAGATCCTCTATGATTCTTAAGGTACTATACTAACAGATTTTTTTAAATCCTAACAATTTTTTATCATAATGTCATACTAATTTGCCTTTTTTTTTCTACGTTTAGACTTTTTTTTTTTTTTTTAATACTTTCAACAACAGAAATCCTTAAATTTAGGTTTCTTTTTTCAGTTTCTTTTCACGTTCTATTTTGTTTTTTTAAAAATATTTTTTCATAGTCTGGTTCATCCAGTAAGGATGAGGTTTTTTTGTTTTGCTATATATTTTCATGTTCTTTTTCATTACGTAAGGATGAATTTTTTATTTATTTTATTTTATAGAATTATTGATGTAGGTTGCCATGAGATAAGGATAGGGATCACACCAATCTCCACGTTGATCATTTTAATTTCTCTAAAATTTAGCTTTTTTTATTTTCTTTCCAAAACAGATATCCTAATGATTAGGTTTTTTTGTTTTGTTATATTTCTTTTCACGTTCATTTTTATTCTGTACATACAATGAGTTTTGTTTTGGATAGAATTATTGATGTAGGTTACCGTGGGATAAGGATAGGTTTTTTTTTTTTTTTAAAAAAAAAAATTATTCAACTTACCGTGGGTTTTTGTTTTGAAAATTAGGGTTGTTTTGAAAACATGAGTTAGTGGAAGAGTGGTTTTATTTATATATTTTTTTAAAAATACTTATCTTTATCCCAATCTTTTCAAATACTACTTCATGTTCAAAAAATAAATTACAATTATTTCCTATCTCTTAAACAAAGAAATGCACATTTATCCTTTTTATTTGTTTGAAAAAATAAAATCACGTACTACTTTCAAATACAATTATTGAAATCACATTTTAAAAAATATCTCACATTCATCTCTTTTTTCAAAATTATCTTTCTTAGACTGGACTTTTATTTTGTTCCAAAATACCCTAAAAAAATAATTAGTAACTCCTCTTAGAATTAGGGTCAACAATGTCAAACACCACTCAACCTCCCCTTAAAAACTTAAACTCAATGAGCATATGCTTGATTTGAATTTAAGTTATCATAATGTTTTTTGTTTTTGTTTTATAACATGTTATCATAATGTTGTATATGTTATAAAGTTCCTATTTGTAACAAAAAAGTAATACATTTTACAATGTGAAAATAGGTTAATGGCAAATGCAACTGGAAAGCAATTAGAATGGGGAACAAAAGATATTGCTACACCAACTTTTTCACCATCGCTTGCATAGTTTGGATATGATTTTTTTTACAATGTTTCTAATGTAGTGAATTTATATACAATTTCTTTTAATGTAAAATATTTCAAATTCCTTACATTGATCCATTAACTTCTTAATAATAGATTCTGTGGGGCCCAATAATTCATGGACCGGGCCCAGTTGCCCCTGGAAAATCTGAAGGCCCAATCCGAGGAGAGCTGTGGCCCAAGCTCTACAGTACAGAGCACAAAACAATTTTGGGAGGCAGCCGAGGACAGTTTAGTTCTCGGCAGATCAGAATCCCACCGGAATAAAGGAGTAAAATTGGTATAGGGACGAATTTGTAAGGAGATCCAAAATATCTTGGGGAAGTTATCCTTACTACCCTTCCAGATAAGACCCAGCGCCTGACAGAGCCGTACTTTGCAGCTTTATCAAACCATCCCCAACAATTCCGGGATTGGACTGATGGGACAAATGTCAGTGTTTGTAAAGATTGACCCTACACGTGGACGAAAGACAGCGAATGCAAGCTAGTATAAAATAAAGAAGTAAGTAAATCTGAAGGGGATCCCAGCCCATCTCCAAAAAAGAAAAACTACATGGGGGAGAACCTCTCAACAACACCGAACTTCACTGAAGAAAGTCCGTCGTCGGGTAACCGGGATGAGGCCTCAATGGTCCTCGGATCAACTCCGAGGAGACCCATCCCATAGGGCGCGACGTCTTAGGGCTTAAATGTTCAAGCCCAACTCTCTTTTTACATGAATTCCTCTAAAACCATGACCGGGCATCGCCCCTTGACCAGCGGCTAGCTTTTCAAGCCCACTCTCTACAAATCATATTGTGAGGGATCTTTCATATGCGAGCCCAACATCATTATTGGGCCGCAGTGGAACCGTGTCCTTACAATTGGTGCCGTCTGTGGGAAAGCTTGCGTGCTGACGCAGGTGGCGATGGAATCAACTCATGGGCAAGCAGAAATTTCTGGGATCTCCTCCGTCTCCGGCGACATATAGTTGTTGCTTCGACGTAAGCTTCTGCTAGGGGCTACGCCTCGCAGTGCTAAGGGCGCGGGCGTCTTTAGGGGCTTCCAGCCTCAGGCCAACTTTCCCCACCCTGGTGTAGGGGCTTGTGGTCGAAAAATAAAACAAGTACATTAAAAAGATCATAAGTTTTGGACAGAACCAAGGCCTTGCATGGTCCTCGGACTCAAGCCTATGGGGAAACCAAGTACATAAAAAGATCATAAGTTTTGGACAGAACCAAGGCCTTGCATGGTCCTCGGACTCAAGCCTATGGGGAAACCAAGTACATTAAAAGATCATAAGTTTTGAACAGAACCAAGGCCTTGCATGGTCCTCGGACTCAAGCCTATGGGGAAACCAAGTACATTAAAAAGATCATAAGTTTTGGACAGAACCAAGACCTTGCATGGTCCTCGAACTCAAGCCTATGGGGAAACCAAGTACAAAAATTATTATTATTACGAGTTCTGGACAGAACCAAGGCCTTGTATGGTCCTCGGACCCAAGCCTATGGGGAAATCAACTGCTTGGATAAGAAAAGGTTTGGATTTCATAAGGTGGGCTACTTGATAAAAATGTCAGATCACTTGACCCACGGCTTAAACACCATAAAAGGTTAAGCACAACAAATTGTAAGGAAGGTGGTGGAACGCCCCAGTACTCAATGGCCTAAGAGGGCTGTTCATTTAGTGGGTGGTATGTTTTCAAATGGTTATTCCTCACACGGCATCAAGCCTTCGTTTCTCTCCCTCGGCTAGCAAGGGGTAAGTATTACTTTTTACTGGTCTGCCTTATTGTGCCAAGCACTTCTATTAAAATTATGGCAACATCTTTTTATTATTAAGTATTTTGGTCTTAGTCGTCATTGATTTAGATGCGATACTATTGAGCCGAGCAGCACTTGCAAATTTATAAAAATAAAGAGACAGAATATGTGAAATGAAATAACAACAAATTTTTATTAATACGAAAAATTATTACAACGTACAAAGAGGGGCTCAAACAAGCCTATACAAAATGTGAACTACCTAAGTAACATCCGTAGTACAGATATGTAAACAGTCAGGTGTCTTTTAAACTCGTCTTCAAAGTCTCTCCAATCTCTGTCTCAATACTGCTCATATTACGATGAGAACCTTCTTTGGAAAAGATGAAGAAGGAAATAGTAAGGAAGAAATCAATGAAGAAGATGGAGGAGATGAATGAAGAAGATGGAGGACATGAGTAAGAAAGGAAAGGAGCAAAAGAGGGAAAAGAGAAAGCACCAGAATGGAACTGGTGCTGGGAAGACTATAAGAGGAAGGCGGAGGAGGGCACCAGTGAGCAAAGAGAGGGAGAAGCAGAAGCACTTCGCCCCTGCCTCAGCCCTGACTCCTAACACACTGGTGCCATGTTAGGTACGCTCGTGAGGAGCCAGGTGGTGCTGATGTTGGGTGTTCTCGACTCAGTCACGCCGAGAATTCGACGCGATGAGTCCCTGCTTCGAATTTTGGCTGAAGGGAAGGTGAGACGAATCTTAAGTCTCCGCCACCCTTGTCCTGACCGAGCCATTTCAAGCTTTATTAGAACACGGTGCTTCGAGGAGGGGTATGTTTCCTTCATCAATCGTTCTGGTAAACGCATTCTGATTGGGTGTATAACAATGGGGTTAAGTGAACGCTAAGGGAGGCTAGGGGTTTCAGATCTCAGAAGGATGGAAGGGAGTCTGCACTAAAATGATGGCCTCCTGCATGCCTTCTTATAGGAAGGGCAAAATGAAGGGAATTAAACTCATTCAGGTTTCCAAAAAGAATCTGAAGAATAAAGGTATGTCCGTCCCACTTCCCCACCCCATCAGATGAGCCACCGAACGTGAATTAACCTCGTAAAGGGAAGCCATTAAATGCGCACCTTGGATAGCCAAACGGCAGGAGTAGATTACGAGCGAATTAAAAGGAGTACCTGGTAAACCGGCGAATTTCCTGGACAGGTGAAAACCGTCCACATTAATGCGGGGCTAAACTGAATAAGCCCTACTAAAGGCCTGGGTTTATCAAAACCCTCCTTTCCAACCCAGAAGTCGGATAGCAGGGTTTTGAGGGGCTATTGTGGGGCCCAATAATTCATGGACCGGGCCCAGTTGCTCCTGGAAAATCTGAAGGCCCAATCCGAGGAGAGCTGTGGCCCAAGCTCTACAGTACAGAGCACAAAACAATTTTGGGAGGCAGCCGAGGACAGTTTAGTCCTCGGCAGATCCAGAATCCCACCGGAATAAAAGAGTAAAACTGGTATAGGGACGAATTTGTAAGGAGATCCAAAATATCTTGAGGAAGTTATCCTTACTACCCTTCCAGATAAGACCCAGCGCCTGACAGAGCCGTACTCTGCAGCTTTATCAAACCATCCCCAACAATTCTGGGATTGGACTGATGGGACAAATGTCAGTGTTTGTAAAGATTGACCCTACACGTGGACGAAGGACAGCGAATGCAAGCTAGTATAAAATAAAGAAGTAAGTAAATCTGAAGGGGATCCCAGCCCATCTCCAAAAAAGAAAAACTACATGGGGGAGAACCTCTCAACAACACCGGACTTCACTGAAGAAAGTCCGTCGTCGGGTAACCGGGATGAGGCCTCAATGGTCCTCGGATCAACTCCGAGGAGACCCATCCCATAGGGCGCGACGTCTTAGGGCTTAAATGTTCAAGCCCAACTCTCTTTTTACATGAATTCCTCTAAAACCATGACTGGGCATCGCCCCTTGACCAACGGCTAGCTTTTCAAGCCCACTCTCTACAAATCATATTGTGAGAGATCTTTCATATGCGAGCCCAACATCATTATTGGGCCGCAGTGGAACCGTGTCCTTACAGATTCCATAAACATTTGCACACACTATTTTAAACTGATTATAATTACAAAATCATATTATACATTTTCACTTGATGTAAATTTTTTATTATTTATTTTGATAGTCTAAAAATAAACATTAATTACGTACTCTTTGTTATTGGAAAAACTAGCCTCTAAGCACACGCGTTTTGCGTGCTCAAAGACTCTTCTATTTTTTGGGTAAAGATTAATAATTTGCAACTATTATAATTTGAGATTACTACATTTTCCAATTACAAAAAAAAATAATAATAAATAAAACCTAGGTGTGTGATGAATATTATATGTTTTAAGTGATTTTTTTTTTTTATCACACCCTTAGGTTTTTTTGTGATTGGAGAATGTAATACTCTCAAATTATTTTTCATCACACCTCTAGATTTTTTTTGTGATTGGAAAATGTAGTAATCTCAAATTATAATGAATGCAAATTATTAATCTTTACCCAAAAAACAGAAAGAGCCTCTGAGCACTAGTTTATTATAATGTTAAAGTGATACTAATCACATTAATTTTCACGTAATTTTATAAGTATTTTGCTGTAAAATTAGTTTTATAATTTGGCTTCTATTAATGAGTGCCCTTAGACATAGGAAGTATCAATTAGATCCCACTTGCACTGGAAAGTAACAAAATGAGAAAAAGCTAATTAAATTATTGACTTTTTTTTTTCCTTGTGCACTTCTCACACAATTTTGTATCCTTGTAAAGGATTTACAAAACATTTGGTGACTCGCTTTTATCACGTTGTTTATGCATCGATCATGCACCCACCAACCTATTCAATGTTGATATTTCTCACACTCTTATTATTTGCACTCCACTTCACGTTCAATTTTGCTCCATATGGTTACACTTCTATTCTACTTACATTAATGACCAAACCCTATCTTCTTCACCCATGGGACTGAAAAATTAGAGTGCATTAAGTAGATAAGGATTCTTCCCTCATATCCACTTTCAGGGGTCCAAATAGCTGCTTAAGCCCAAGTCGGCCTAAGCCTATATCTTATGTCCAATTAGCTGCTTTAGCCCAAGTCGGCCTAAGCCCAAGTCGGCCTAAGCCTATATCTTATGTCCAAATAGCTACTTTAGCCCAAGGTCCAAGTCGGCCCAAGCCTATATCTTATGTCCAAATAGCTGCTTAAGCCCAAGTCGGTCTAACCCATTATTAACTTTGTGTGTGTGTGTGAGCGCGCGCGCACCTGTGGGTGGCTGTTCTCTTTTTCTCCCTTCTTAAATTGATTGAAGCTATCACCAATTCACCATGACAGTATTTGTAATGAATTTGGTGGATAGTTTTCTACCCTAAAAACAAAACACCACTCTCCCATATCCTCGAAGAACCAAACTTTTGTTCCTCGGAAAAAAAAAAAAAAGAACCAAACTTTTTTTTCAATTCATTTATTTTACTTCAATAAAATCAGATATCAATGTGGATATATTTAATTTTTTACCCTCTTTACATTCTGCGGGTATAATTAATAAGATGGAATGTAATTTTTTCAATGGATAAATCTATACATACCTATGCAGCTTTTTTAAGAAAAAAAAAAATATATATATATATATATATCTAGAACTAAAAAAAATCTCTAAACACAAATAAACTTGTAGAACGAGTAATAATTTATAATACAAAGACATATATTCTAAAAAAAATATCGTCAAAAATGTAATTTACTAGTATTACTTCACGTGACTTTTTTTTTTTTTTTTTTTTTTACGATATTCTAAGTTTCTAACAATAAATCTATATACCTTGTTTTTTTCCTTTAAATTTTTATATTTGATATATGTTTCATTCATTCAAGTGAAAATAAGAAGGAATGAGAGGGTTTTTAATGGGAGGAGAGCAAGATTCTTTATTTAGTTACTTTTATAAGAAGAAAGTTTTAATTTATCATCATCAATAAAATGAGAAGGAATGAGATAATTTTTAATGGGAGAAGAGCAAAATTCTTTATTTAGTCACTTTTACAATAAGAAAGTTTAAATTTATCACCATCAATACTTACCAATAAATAACAATTGAATTAAAAAAAAATTGAGGGTGATTTTATTTTTGGCAAATTATTATTATTTTGTGTCCTCAAATGATTTTGCAAATAATCTATCAATTATCAATTTCATCATCAAGAAATATTCAAAAGTATCCTTTATCTTTACCCCCACTTTGTTTTTAGAAAATTGTTCTAAAAAGTAAAAACCAAGTAATTTGCTTACTTAGTTAACTTTAATCATTATAAATAAATAAATAAAATTCAAAATTTTTTCCAAAAAAATAAAAATAAAATGTAGGTAGGATATTAGGACTTCTATAATTTTAATTTGTCTTTTAACGGTTTGTTTTGCTCGTTGAGTTCCGCGCCAGCTTCAAAGGCCTCAAAACTGAAAACACACTCCAACACACACTTTGCCGATTCATTTCTCATTTGCTTAGCCAACAAAAAAAAAACACAAAACGATGGCTGAGATTTTCAATTTCAGGCGCCCCTCATTTTCTCTCGCAGTAATTCTCTTTGCCCTAACCCTAATTTCAAACTCCATTTCCACTCTCTCATTTCAAACCCTAACAAATAACCCTAACTTCGATTCCAAAACTGCCCTCTTCGGCGACGCCGAGCTCGCCGACGATGGCTCCTACGTGAGGCTCACGCGCCCATCGATCTCGAGCTCGGGAATGGTAATGCACGCGGATCCTCTCGTGTTCACCGATCCGACGACGTCGTTTTCGTCGGAGTTCTCCTTCTCGATCTCTCCCGGCGACGGTGACGGGCTCGTTCTCGCTTTGGTTCCGAGTGGAGGCTCGTTCGTGCTTTCCGATGCGACGCGGTTTCTCGGGGTTGAATTCGATACCAGGATGGACGTTAATGTAGGTGATTTGAATGCCAATCATGTGGGAATCAACGTGAACGATTTTGAATCTGTCAGTGTTAGCAATGTTACGGCTTTGAATTTGGTGCTGAACAGTGGAGAAAGGTTGAAATCGTGGATCGATTACGAATCGAGTTCGAAGAGAATTGAAGTTAGGTTAGGTAAATTCGAAGATCCGAGGCCTAACAATCCTGTACTCGCGTACGCGATCGATTTGGCCAAAATGTGGGGAGCTGAGGAGGTCCGCGTAGGGATAACTTCGTTTAATTCGAATTCCACGCAGAGCTGTAGTGTGTATTCATGGAGTTTTAGGGTTCGGAAGGTTCGGAATTCGATGCATTCTATGCCGGTGGATCCGCGGAACGTTGGGAAAGAGCATGGTGAGAGTGTCAGGACGGAGAAGAGGGGTTTTTGTCTGTTGAGGATGATCGGCCAGCTGATTTTCGCGACGGCGTGTGCGGCATTGGTGGCGTTTATGGTGATTTTTATGTGGATGATCTTCGGCAATGTGCGTAGCTGCAGCCCGGTGTTCACGGCCAAGTCTGCGGTGTACCCTGGCGATTTCAGGTACGAGAAATTTGATGTTGTTGTTGTTGAGAAAGATGGTGATGATTTGAAGAAGTAAGGACTAAGGCATGGAAATGTATGACTATTATGAATGTTGGTTTGCTTTGTGTGTATTTTGTTGTGTTTGTTAGGAAGTAGTAATGGTAATGATGTATTTCGTAGTTTTGTACTATGTAAGACTAAGATATGTTGTACAATGTTGATGGGTAGGAATCTTATCTAACAATGTAGCTTTGATGGAATTGAACCTCTTGGTTGTGAATGTTATCAGAGCTAAATTGTGTATTGTAAAAAAATTTACATTTCAATGGGCATAACTATGTTGCTTATTAAACAACTCGTGGATTTATCCACGATTTTCTTGTCACAGAGGGTCGGTCTTTGTAAAAAAAAAGATTGGCAGTAGGCTTGCTTGGAATAACTTTTTTCAAGATGTACTTTAATGATAAGTTGTAGGATAACCTTTGCTTCATTGTTGAAATGCTAGACTGATAGTTCATTAGACTGAGTATTGGCTCCATTATGTACAAGAAAGCTAATTTTGGTTCCAATCAAAATGTCCAAGGTTCAAATCCCCCCTCCCCTATCGTTTTTACTATCGAATTATCCAAAAAAAATTAACTCCAGTTTAGACACTTGTGGCCTTGTGGGGTCTATATGTTCATTAAGTGCTTTTCTAGAAGGCTGATGAGTCTTTAAAGTGTTATCAGTTTTACAAGTATGGTTAAGTCTGCATTTCCAAGTTTTGCAAGCCACTCTAACTGGCTTGCTTGTATTTGATTGGGGAGAATGTATGAAATAGTCATTATCCTAAGGAACCATTGAGTTCTTTTTTTTTTTTTTTATAAGTAAGAAAATTATATTAAAACCTCAAGAAAACAAAAGGACAAACAGAGAGTACAGAGGAGGAAACAAAAAAAGAAGAAGAAAAGTAGAAAACAAGAAAACAAGCGAAGCCAACAAAGAACTAATTACAAAGAAGAGAACTAAGGAACATAGGGATAGAATCACTAGAGGTGAGTCCCCAAGCCCTAGACCAATCAAAAAGAGAGCCACTAAAGTAAGCGAGCAGTTGGTCATCAGTTTTGTCCCTGTGCTCAAAAGTACGCTAGTTTCGCTCCCTCCAAATGCACCACATTAGGCACAACGGAGCTAGATTCCAAACTCTAGAAGAGTGCTTTCCGAGCCAGTTCCACCAGTTGAAAAGCGTATCTGCAATCGATCTTGGCAAGACCCAAGAAATCCCAAAAGATCTAAACACCAGGCTCCACAACTGAAAAGCTTTTCCACAATGAAGAAGCAAGTGATTCGCCGTCTCCCCATTACTACGGCACAAAATGCACCAATCAACAAAATCGAAGCCTTTACACCGCAGAATGTCAGAACCATTGAGTTCTTCTGGTCAAAGAGATTGAATGTGAATTTTCCATTAATTAATAATATCAGATCTTGAGTCTAAATCTATTTGAGGAGGTGAAGAACTCCTACCGATCTTTGTTTTTCAACCTGCAGAATTCATTTAATACTTTTTTTCAGATCTAACGCTCAATTTACCAGCTATATAGAAAGAAAAAACAAAATATATTCCCTTCTCCAAACCATTTCTAGTTGCATATCCTTGGCAACTATGGTGTGGAACAAAGTTCTTCAACGGACAGCCTTTACATAGCTTTAACCAATGATTTGAATATAGATGTAGATAGAAGTTTGAACTTAAAGGATCACAGAAAAATAAATGTACAAAAACGGTATGAGTGCTTACACACTGGTACCTTTTTCTTCTTCTAGAATATCATTAAGACAATCTAAAAAACTCAGGTTACTGCTCTCTCACATCACACACTTACTCAAAATGAAGCTGTAGGCTTTTTATGCAAGCTACTGGTATTGGTGCTTCTGCCAACTTGGTTTATCTTAGGTAGTAAAATCCTGATAGAGAGAGATCTAGGGGGTGGTGGAGACTGGATAGAAAGGATTAGAGAGAAGCAAAATAGTCAGTGGTGCTGGAAGGGGGTTCTACAGAGACAAACCATGAAGACAGGGGAAGTTCTAGACAGAAGTGAGGTGGTAGAGGTTTGGTTTTCAATGTATTTTGCTATCTGTATAACAGGTACTTAATTCCATTTCTAATAGAAGCATACTTTTAATGACATCATTCCCTCAAAAAACCGTTTTTGCCACTATCATTTTCTTTCTGAATCTCAATCTTGAAAGCATTCTAGCATTATTATAGATGCCCTTTGATGATTCCGGCCTTGATTAATGTTTATAGTCATTGTTCTCTTAGTTAACTATGTACCAAGTGTTGATTGTTACACTTCAACTGTCCGTTTTTGTTCATCCCTAATTAACTGTCTGTGGAAGCTTATCACTGAAGAATTTTGAATGACACATTAGATATGATCATTTCTTTTATATGCATTTCTGCTGCCCTAAGCACGCGCTCTCTCTCTCTCTCTCATATAAGAGGGGGATCATGTTTGACTCATTATTTGGGTTGCATTTTAGTTGGAATAGATCTGTTCTTAAGATTTTGGTCAAAATAATTCAAGCCACTTACTAAGATGAAATATCTTTTCATTTTAGCCTATCCAAAATTCTTTAGCATGTATGAGAAAGAAATCCCAAGAAGATTAGAGGTGCATAAATATCCAACCATTGACATAAACATTTTTGTATAGGAATCATAGAGGTGCATAAACCCATTGCTTTCTTTGGGGTTATGCAACTAACAAGGCAGCACCCAATGTGATTCTACAATCCAAATACTGATTAGATTAGCCCCAAAAAAAAAAAAAAAAAATTATTGATTTTTCACTACTTTTCTACGGAGGTTAGCACTTGCAATGAGGGTCATAGTCATAGAAGGTTTGCATATGCAATAACTCTTGCATAGCACTCTAAGAGCATTAATATTGGTGGTGTTAGAAAGCTATATTGCTATTTTTAGCACCACCAAATACAAAAATATGACTACATTGGTGGAGCCAAAGCCAAATAATTTGGCTCCACAACTACAGTGCACAGCTAATTATTTTTGGCTATGCACTGTAGATCATAGGTAAAAAAAAAATATATATATATATATATATATTCACATGTTGTCTTTTTCTCCT